>NC_056739.1:30853889-31003889 GCF_019279795.1 Protopterus annectens
CAAAGGTATCATAAAATGATTTTAATAACTGGCTTAGTTTCTGGTGTCACTCCAAGGGGATCCAATGTCTATCAGCATGGAAGGACATGGTCAACAGACCACGTTGCTTTGCATGGATTGGTTACACCTGCCCCCCCTAGTCTTTCAGATATTGGCTAAAATGTTATCTAAAAATGGCTCTAAGAGATTGGATAATGACAATAAAGACAAAACTACTAACAAATTGAAAATGTCTCCAACCAGCCTTAAGGTGTTACTGCTTAATGCTCCATAACCTTCAAGACCTCCTCTCTCTGGAGAGCGTAGACATCTGTACCATGGCAAAGACAAAGCTATAAAGATGACTCCAGCAGTGCAAGCTATAGTGCATTCTACACATTTAGAACAGCAGCACAGACTGGATCCAGTAGCAAACATACCTTCAGGTTGGTTAAACAGGATGATATCGTGAAGCTCACCCATGTGGGTTAAAGAGGATGATATAGCAGAGCTCATCCACATGGGTTAAACAGGATGATATAGTGGAGCTCATCCACGTGGGTTAAACAATATGATATCATGGAGCTCATCCACGTGGGTTAAACAGGATGATATCATGGAGCTAATCCACGTGGGTTAAACAATATGACATAATGGAGCTCATCCACGTGGGTTTAACAGGAAGATATCATGGAGTTCATCCACATGCAAGTCACCATAAAGGTGGTCTCTCACCATATCGTGGCTAATAATAGGTCACCATCTGCCTCTGGAGTCTCATGACTCCTACCTAAACCTACTAGAATCATTCACCATCCAAACACCCCATTCATAGGTGACTTCAACTCATCTAGAGAGTGGGAAACAAAGTGCCTCAACCTCACAGGCACAATGCTTTCTGGACTTGAACACAAACACTTAGAAACAGATAGTGCACATTCTAACCAGAAGATCAAGCACATTAGATCTAGTACCCAACATAGGAAAACGTTGCCCCCACCACCACCACTCCTCCTGTCCCATCCTAACTAGTGAGCTTGGATTACAAAGCTATCTCCTTTGAAGTAAAACTCAACAGATATAAACCAGAAACAGTTATGAAGTACTCTAAGGCAAACTACATCCTATTAAATAATTTTCAAAATTCAAGGCTCTCCCTAACCCAGAGACTACAGGTACCTATATTTAATTATTCAGAGTCCCCAGAGAAACATGTGAGTGGCTGACATAAGCCCAAAACAAACCAAGGAAGGGATCCTCACCAAAACAGGGTAGATAATAAAAGAAAAAAACACGGTCAAAATTAGGCACAGCAACTGTCAAAGTGCTCTCGTATACAACTAAATAAGAAACTAGGAAGTCTAATTTGGTCCAACAAGGCCAACTACAAGGTCAGTATAGTCTTGCAAGTTAAGGACAGTCAAGGCCTTCCTCAGCTATGTCCAGAACCTCAGAGGTAACAGTGTACTCAACTAGTGGGGAATGGTACCACCTACACCAATCAAGGTGACATAGCAATTCTTTTGGCTGATAAATGCAGCTCAAACTTCATCCCCCAACTCCTGATGAGTCATCCAGGTAAAATCCCCTCCAACATCTTTCCCCAGCTGTAGAATAACAGATGTGTTGTACCTTTAAGAAGTATTTCTAAGACCAGAATGTGCAGTATAAATAAAAGGCACATGTTCTCTTCAGTGCCATTGTGTGAGTAGAGCCAGAGTTTGATCATGTATGTATGAGGGGTCTATATCAGAACACCAAAAGTTCACATTTTCGAATGTTCTTGCATCTACCCCTAATCAGCGAACACTGACAACATCGAACATTCAGAACAGTGAATTTTTTCCTAGGGAAAAAATTTGCTGTTCCAAAACATACACACACAACACAAGCGCACCAAACAATCAGTAATCCACACACATACACCCAAAATCTTACAGCTAACCCTACACTAAACTGTACAAACACCACTAACTATCCACTTGCCTTAGCCCAAACTCTAACCCTAAGGTCCGTCACTATCGCACTCTCACCTCACCTGCACCCTAACCCTAACTCACCTAACCCACCCTAACCCTCACGTCCACACAATCACACACATACCTCCCTCATGCACTAGCCCTAACTCACCTAACCCACACCCAATCGCACACTTACCTGAACCCACCCCATAACTTTCCACCACAGCGCTGAAAATAGCTAAATGACAGAAACGGACAACTGAATTCTTTCCCTAGGAAAAAATTTGGTTATCTGCTGTTTCGCTATTTTCAGCGTTCGCTGAATAGGGGTCGATGTAAGAACATTCGAAAGTATGAACTTTCGGTGTTCTGATATAGACCCATGTGTGAGACAGCTAGTTTGTATATACGTTTGTGTTTATATACAATAAAGCTGCTTGAACAGACCCCACAATGTTCGTCTACTTCATCCTGACTAGACGAGCGACACCAGCTATTAATGGTGACCAGGTGCTGGCAGCACTCACCACTAAAGCCCCTATGAATTCCAACAATGCCCCCATTTGCATCCTGAACAATCTAAAACATAACCTATCTGAACCACTTAAGGCACTATTCAACAGCCTAAGAACAGACCACATTTCAAGAGAATGGAAGACTGCAAAAGTGATTCTTCCTCCACAAGGGAGGATTATCAACCAACCCACGGAACTACAGATCCATCAGTCTAATGAGCCCAAATATAAGTCATGGAACAAATTATCTTAGAAATGATAAAGGGCAGTGGCAACCTACGGACACTGAACCCATCCTGAATTGGCTGTAAGAGAAGGCCGTGCCTACTTAACCTGGTAGACTTCTTTGAGAGCGCCACCAAGGCAATGGTCAAGGGTAATATAAAGAAGGACATGTCCCCTGCATAAAAATTATTTTACTTTTTGCATTCAGTTGTAAAATATCAAACTCATGAACACACATTATAAGAAAGTATGTACTTCAGCCTTTATTTATTAACTAATGTGAATATGCTGATGTGTTGTGAGGTTTGTTGTGAAGTAGACATTGTGGATATATTCAACAAAACGATAGTGGGGGTTGACCGACAGTACAGTTATAGAATTTCCAAGAGTAACAGGGGACAGTGAAGAATTTGCAGCTTAGTGCATATCTTTGGTTGAACTGCAGATTTGAAGTTCTTCTCCAAGATTCTAATAATGAGACTAAAGAGCTGTTGCTGAGAATTAGCGGTGGTGGTGCTGCAGTAGCGTTGTCGCCTCACAGACGTTGCCCGTTCAATTCTCAGTTAGAGCGTCTTCTGGTGTCGACATGCATGGATGGGCGTTCCTTCGTTGAAGGTTGTGCGTTAGGCCTGGCAAGCCAGCACGTTAAAATCAACTGCCAATCATTAGCGGACCGGACTTCCGCTGTGGCGAACCCTAACCAGGAAAAGCCGAAAGACAGTAGTAGTAGTAGTAGGGTGTGGAAAGGACAACTGGCAGCTAATTTTAAACCTTCTGGCATGTAGGAAAGTAACAGTATGGCAGTCAGGCATTGAGCTTTTTGATGTACAAAAATCATTTGATACAATTGTGTGGAGCTTTTGATTCGATACCTTGCATGTAATACAGGAGATGGATTATTTGTTATGAATATCAAGATACTGTATCCAGCTTCATGAGTGAGTGCTTCTGCACATGCACAATAAGTACACGAGCATACCTGTCCTCACCTTTTCTTTTTCTCCTGGTGATAAGCTGGCCAAGAGGGTGAGAATTCTGTGAAGATGGTGGTTGGGGATATGTGGGATAGAGACATCACAGATGACTGCATAATATTATTGTCGGATGTTCTTATAATATTCCTGATAATCTTGGACATTTTAAGGAGCTTTGGAATAGTACCATGAATATAACTCTACCTATTTAAGTCAGATGTAATTGCATTGGGATAGTGAAGGGAGCAGATTGTCTCTACCCATTTTAGATAGGGGGGGTGGAAATATTAAGCAGCAGTATACTCAGTGGTGGATAATCCTGTTTCACAAGAAGTTTCACTAATGTTCAGCACGTCAAAGTAAGAAGGTAGAAGTGACTCAGACCAGGACAAATGTATAGAAGTTATACTTGCTGTAACATGTTCCAACAGTATAGCAATATTGATGGGGGAGGAAACTCAAGCAAGCAATGGTAAGGTAGTAATGATTTATAAAGCAAGACACAAAGCAACTACTATTTGAGAAATGTGGGAAATGATGGCGCTAAGTCACAGCTGTATAGAGTGAAGAAAAATAGCTGGGGAAAGGCTAAATGAGGCAGAGCTCTCCTTCCTTTTTTACTTTTATGTTGAAAGAGTAGCAAGAGTCATGCACAGGAAGACGTTAGGTGGAGTCATGCACAGGAAGACGTTAGGTGGAGTCATGCACAGGAAGACGTTAGGTGGAGTCATGCACAGGAAGATGTTAGGTGGAGTCATGCACAAGAAGATGTTAGGTGGAGTCATGCACAGGAAGACGTTAGGTGGAGTCATGCACAGGAAGACGTTAGGTGGAGTCATGCACAGGAAGACGTTAGGTGGAGTCATGCACAGGAAGATGTTAGGTGGAGTCATGCACAGGAAGACGTTAGGTGGAGTCATGCACAGGAAGACGTTAGGTGGAGTCATGCACAGGAAGACGTTAGGTGGAGTCATGCACAGGAAGACGTTAGGTGGAGTCATGCACAGGAAGATGTTAGGTGGAGTCATGCACAGGAAGACGTTAGGTGGAGTCATGCACAGGAAGATGTTAGGTGGAGTCATGCACAGGAAGACGTTAGGTGGAGTCATGCACAGGAAGACGTTAGGTGGAGTCATGCACAGGAAGATGTTAGGTGGAGTCATGCACAGGAAGACGTTAGGTGGAGTCATGCACAAGAAGATGTTAGGTGGAGTCATGCACAGGAAGACGTTAGGTGGAGTCATGCACAGGAAGACGTTAGGTGGAGTCATGCACAGGAAGACGTTAGGTGGAGTCATGCACAGGAAGATGTTAGGTGGAGTCATGCACAGGAAGATGTTAGGTGGAGTCATGCACAAGAAGATGTTAGGTAGAGTCATGCACAAGAAGACATTAGGTGGAGTCATGCACAGGAAGATGTTAGGTGGAGTCATGCACAGGAAGACGTTAGGTGGAGTCATGCACAAGAAGATGTTAGGTGGAGTCATGCACAAGAAGACATTAGGTGGAGTCATGCACAGGAAGACGTTAGGTGGAGTCATGCACAGGAAGACGTTAGGTGGAGTCATGCACAGGAAGACGTTAGGTGGAGTCATGCACAAGAAGATGTTAGGTGGAGTCATGCACAGGAAGATGTTAGGTGGAGTCATGCACAGGAAGACGTTAGGTGGAGTCATGCACAGGAAGACGTTAGGTGGAGTCATGCACAGGAAGACGTTAGGTGGAGTCATGCACAGGAAGATGTTGGGTGGAGTCATGCACAAGAAGATGTTAGGTGGAGTCATGCACAGGAAGACGTTAGGTGGAGTCATGCACAGGAAGATGTTAGGTGGAGTCATGCACAGGAAGACGTTAGGTGGAGTCATGCACAGGAAGATGTTAGGTGGAGTCATGCACAGGAAGACGTTAGGTGGAGTCATGCACAGGAAGACATTAGGTGGTGCTTTGGATTTTGAAGAGGGAGAACCAGACAACTAATTATGGAAAGATGATGGAGAAAGGATGACATTAAAAAGGAGGGGAGTTGTATACTGAAAGGATGTGTATATTGGGGGGGGGTGTTGGTTAGGTTATCTGAATATACAATGGGCCAGTATAGACTGGAGCACAAAAACTAATTAAGTACAAGGCATTTAAGGGTACAGCACTGAAGGCAAAGGAGGAAGTGAGGGTAACAGGGGTAGAAGGGGCAGTTAAGGAAGCAAAGATAAAAATGAGGAAAGGCAGGGATATACTGAGAAATACAGAGCTTAACGAGAGAGGCAGAGGAAGGGATAAAAAGTTGAACCGTTCAGTGGAAACATGATCAGATTTTGGAAGAGAAAAAGTTTTCTGAACCATAATGGTCATTGTGTAATAAAAAGTTAACTTTATGTATCTAGTCGGGGTACACAAAGGTCTGTTACTTACTGCTGCACATTAGTGTATCATACATGAGGGCTGCAGCACACCGTATGGCCTGCAGATGTGTGTACATGAGAATGCATGCTAGCTGAAGGGAAGCTGAGGGGATATGGCTCTAGGGAAAAAAAAACATTTCACCATTAAAGGGACAGAAAAAAACATAAGTAAAGAGGACGTGCTAAGAAGTTTAATCTTAGATAATTTGCTTCACATCAGGTAGTTGTATTTAGGAGCTTTTTGTGTTTGGGAGATCAGCTTCCCCTAAGGATACAATGGGAGCTAAGCAAGGATTTAAGACCCAAATTAGGACAGAAACTAATGGATGACAGTTTGCACAGAGGTAATATCATAGGTTCATAGGTAGGTACTAGGCTATCTGCCCGAAGGCATTTATAAGCCTAGCCAGAATGTGCTTTCGCCACCCCTTTAGATTAGTTCCCTGTGCCTCTGTCCAGCAGAGCCATTGAAGTGATACCTGGAGTAAACTTTCTGTTTCCCATCTACTCGTCAAGGTTTCTCTTTAAGAGGGTCAGTGAGAAGCTCTGCCTAATGTAGATTGGAATCTTGTTCCAGAGCATGGGAAGTCTCTGAGACAGGAACCTATCCCCCCAGCATATCCTATTTATTGTTGTAATGAGGTTTAGATTTCTGGAGAGTGTGGCTCGAGGGGATATGTTTTTTTTTTTTTTTAGGTGGAGCATGTCCATCAATTCTTGGTTGGACATGGCCTTGTATGTCAGGCAGAGATCACCTCTGAATAGGCGACATGCAACTGAGTACAGCTGGAGTTTCTTCAGTCGAGCTGCATAGGGCATCTGCTTGAGGCCAGTGATCCTCTTGGTGAGGTATTTCTGTGGTCTTTCCGGTTGTTGCAGTTGTTTTGTAAGGTACATCCCAAATGGGGCATTGTACTCTATGATGGGTCTGATGAGTGATGCATAGAGGGGCCCGATGACCTCTTTCGATCTGGATGCAAACCCTTTTGTGATTAGATGGGCCACATAGGATTTTCTAACCACTTTGGCAATGTGATTATCAAAGGAGAGGTTACTATCTACCTGGGTCCCCAGATCCCTTGTTATGTCTTCCGTATTTAGGGGGCTACCACCTATGTGGTAGTACATGGGTACTTTGTTTTTTCCAAAGGGGATGACTATGCACTTTTTGGCATTTAGCTTGAGGCCATGGTTTTGACACCAGGTATCTGCCTCAGTGAGACCCTTTTGGAGGATGCCCATGTCAGCTGGAGAGTCAGTTATAGCCCCTAGTTTGCAGTTGTCTGCGAACTTGGCCAGCCATAGTCCTCCTGTGCTTGCCTGTACCTCTGAGAAGTATATGCTGAACAGGAAAGGTCCTAGGACCTGGGGAACACCACTTGTAACTGGTTTAGAGTCAGTCCCAGCTCCCACAACTCTTACCATGTGGGTTCTGTCTGTGAGCCAGTTGGCAACACATCTCATGATGTAGAGGTTTATGTTCAGTCTGGTGAGCTTGTCTATAATACCTGAGTGAGGAATGGTATCCAAGGCCTTTGCAAGGTTTAGGTAGGCTGTGAGGACCACTTTTCCCTCATCTATAGCCTTGGTAACTGTCTCAAAGAAGTCCACCAGGATTAGGAGGCATGAGCTGCCCTTAAAGTCGAACTGGGTAGGGTCCAGTGTTTGGAGGTTTCCAATGTCTCTGTTAATGAGATCCATGATGATGTGCTCCATAGCTTTGCAGACCAAGCTAGTCAGGCTTATAGCTTGATGGTTCCCTGGCTCTGTTGTGGCTCCACCTTTGTGGAGTGGAATAACCGTTGCTGTGCGCCACTCTGTGGGCATGTAGCCTTTGGGCATGTAGCCTGTGGAGAGGCTGAGTTTAAACTGTGTGTTTAGGTGAGGGGTTAGTTCATCTTTGAGCTTGTGTAGGACACAGCCTGGGACACCGTCCGGTCTCATTGATGCTGTGTTTTTGGCTTTGGAGAGGGCTGTTTTAACCTGAGTGTCTATGATTTCAGGGGCACTACATTCTTCTGGTATAGTTATGGGCCCTTTTGGGGGTGAAAGGGGGTGAAGTTTGCACTGAACATGTCTGCCAGGATGTCTGCTATATCAGTCGGTTCAGCGTATTTTGTGCTATTCTGCACTAACTCCGAGCAGATCTGAAAATTGCCACTTAGATTCTTGACATAGCTAAAGAATGCCTTGTGGTTATCTTTGGAGTCCATGGCAATTTTTCTTTAAAAGCTAGCCTTGGATGATTTTATAAGGAATGTAGTTTCTTGCTGATACTGATCAGGGATGTCTTCCCTTCTTGGGATTTTACTCTTTTTCTGTACTAGTTTCCTCCACCTTTTGTATAGCTTGTTTATGGCAGGGGTCCACCTGACTGGTTTCCTTTTCTTGGAAGAGTGAATCTTGGTTTTGTTTGGGATAGCACAATCCATGCATTCTTGGTAGCTGCTCATAGAGTGTGTTAGTAAAGGATTTTGCAGCTTGGACAGTGTTATCCTTTAGCATGGGGGCTTTGGAACTTCCCACCTCGGTCTTAAGTAATGTGAAGTTTGCTTTTGAGAAGTTTTTCACGGTTGTTTCTTTGACCGGGGGTCGTGGCAGAATGTGGATATCCAAAATGATTAGTTTATGGTCAGATCTAACCAGTGAGGGGTTGACCTCTGGTGTGGCACACCGGTTGCTCATGTTGGTGATGGCCAGGTCCAATATGCTGTCACCTCTGGTGGGGGTGTTGACCAGTTGATCCAGGGCATTTGAGCTTATAAATTCTAGGAAATGTTGGGCAAGGCAGTTTGTACTTGAGTAGTTCTCCCAGTTAATGTTTGGGTAATTGAAATCACCCAATATCAGGGTGTTTGGTGGGACCTTTATGTTTCCCAGTGTTTCCAGGAATGTGGAGTGGGGGTCCTGGGACATGGTGGGTGATCTGTAGCAAGCTATAATTTAAATAGCAGTTTTGCCCATTGTTAATTGCACGTGGATGATCTCTGAAGCATCGTGCTGTGCCACTAACCTGGAGGTGTGGGTATCCTTGATGAGTATGGATACTCCCACACCTTTTGTATTTAGGTCTGGGTTTTGTGGTCAAAATGTATGGTATGAGTTGTAGCCTGGTAGTGCTGGGGTGCTTTCTGGAGCCTTAACCAGGTTTCTGTTACTGCACATATATCGATTTTCACCATACTGAGGAGTGCCTCGAGTGCGTGCATTTTGAGGTTTTGACTTCTGGCATTGAGTAGCATTACCCTCAGTTTTTTGTTACTTGTGCTATTTATGGCAGTGGGTTTGTCTTTTAAGCCTTGCCTAAAAAAGGCACTATGGGGGGGTGGCAAGAGCCTTGGCCAGTATTCGAAAGCCTAAGGGTGACAGGTGCAAACCGTCTCTAGAGAAGCAGCGTGGCTTGTCGAGCATGTCATCCCAGGCTAACAGACACTGGATCTCCTTTGAATGACACCAGAAGCTTAGGCAATTGTTGAAATTGATATTTTTTTCTTTATACTGAGGTATCATTCTTGGTGAGGGCAGGATACTACTCAGGGTCAGGGTCATACCGGCCTGGGCTACGTGATCAGAGAGCTCCTCCATGTCTCTTTTCATGTAGTCCAGGGAGGTACGGCTCAGGTCATTCACACCAACATGAACAATGACAGAGTCATATTTGTACTTGTTCTGGAGTGACCTGAGTGCTTGTGTTATGTGGCAGATCCTGGCACCCGACAGGCAGCTAACAGTAAACTTCTCCTTATTCAGCCTAGTGAGTGGGACGTCAGTGTGTCTGACTATAGAGTCACCTATTACTAGTGGGTTGGGTATGTTATTTTGCCTTAAGGGCTGTGATTGTGGGGCACACTGGTTTTGTGAAGTATGTGTTTCATGGTTTGTGTTGGGGAGTGGAGGTTGCTTGGATGTCTGCTTTTGAGGTCTCTGTTGCTTCTGCAGATTTTTATTTAGAGCCTGCGAGTATGTTTTCATGTATTTATATGTGTTTTTTGCCTGTGCTGGTTTCATAGGTGTTTGTGAGACTGGTGGTGTGATGCAAGTAATTCCCTTCTCCTCTCGACTGTCTGCTCCAGTCTTTGGTTGAGAGAGCTTAGCCTCCAGTTTGGCTGTATAATTGCATCTCTCGCATGTATTAGTGTTTGGTGGAAGGAGGAGAGGGTTGTCTGTGTACATGAGGCAATTGTAACATTGCCTCAAAATGCCCAGATTCACCAGTTGGACCAGAGAGTACACCTGAAACTGCCCTTTGGACATGCCTGGATAGGTATAGTGAACTATTTTACTGCTTGGCTGGTAAGGTCGAATAGAGAGCCTTGTTCTTCTCTACAGTATAGGGGGGGGGTCTAGTGCCAAGGTTTATTAGTGCTTGCTATGGGTTTTGAGCAAGTGCTGGTATGAGAAGTGAATGGTTTGAGTGCTTAAGTTGAAAGTTTGTTAGTTCCAAGGGAAAAATTGAAGAGTAGACTTTGTGGAGCCAGTAATAGTTATACCCAAGCTAACTGGTGCTGCCTGGCGTGCAAAACCTTGCTAATGTGGGTTTTATAGCAGGGAAATGAAAGAGATAGAAATTAGCCCAAAATGGCCAATAAACTACTAATTTATGGGCTGAAACCACTCCTCCAGGGACAGATAGGCTGCTCAAAGCTCCCTCTCTCACAGTGAACAGAGAAACATCCTTCTATCCAAGTAAGGTATGGGCAAACACAGAAACTTGTAACACAGCCCTGAATCAGCACTAACCTGAAAACTGGACTATACCAGCTTAAAAAGGCGGGAAAACAGGTATATTTTTTTTCAGAAAACAAAAAATATACAATCAAAAAAATACTTTAAACGCACAGAAATGGCTATCACACTTGAGTGTGTAGACCACAACAGTTAAACAGGTAATTTAAACACAAAAACGACTTTGTTAAAATGCAGGCAGTAAAATAAGTACAATATGTAGCTGAAAAAATGCTTTTTAAATCACAGAAACTCTAGAAAATTGGCATTTTAGGCGGAATTAGCTAAAGGCAGCAAGAAAATGCAGAAAAATTATACTTAGTCACTCCAAAGTCTCTCTGCTGCTGTAGAACTCTGCAGTGTTGTAAACAGACATAGTCTTTACTTTGAGTTGTACCCCGGTATTAAAACATTACCCTGAGTGGTGTCCAATTTTCTACTGGTGTTAGCCATTGCTGATTCAGACACAACCTTAACACAGTGCTTTAACTCATTGAAGGCACCACAGTTAGCTGTCTCTATGGTCTACACAAAATGTAAATGAGGCATTCTGGGGGAGTGGCATATGATAATGAATGATGTGCTTTCCCTTCCTAAATAGTTATAAGTGATATACACAGCTAAGACACCAATAGAACTGCTTAGCTGCATAATTCAGCAGGATCAGTCATGCTAAGTAACACAACCAAAAGGTCACATTCATCCATTACTCTCAATCGGTGAGATAGAAGTGACTACCAGGGAATTTATCAGGCAGGTAGCATTACGGAGGGTATGGGTGTGAATCTGTGTGGCGGTATGAGTGGTATCATGTCTCTGCATTTGTGTGTGTGTCTGTGCGTGCGTGTCTGCCTGTCTGGTCACAGTAGGGGGTTAGTTAGAACATATGTAGGCTAGCGATGTGCATGTATATATGCATGTGAAGGGGAGATGTACTTTATGTGCAACTGAGTGTCTGTGCAGTAATGCCTGTTAAGAGTATGAAGGGATTTCCAAAACACTTAAATTCCCCTAAACAAATGACTGCAATACAGGGGAGAATATTAGGCATGAGGAATACTTTTTCAATCATTACTTTGAATCCCTTGAAATGTAAATAGATTTTGCAGCAAGAAGCTGGAGATGAAAACAACAATATATAAAACTCTAATGAGCATAAGGGTACAGAAGGAAGGATGGGGGAGTTTGACAAAGTCGCAGACATTCTGTAATAATAGGGGCTACTGAGAGGTATGGGGATGTGTTTGCGTGCGTGTTTGGATGTGCACATGGGGGAGTGGATAAAGGAGATACCTATGCCAATGCAATGCATGAGTTGCCAGTAGTAACTAGCACAGCAAAGTACTTGTGGCAATCATGGAGAGAATCAGAGGCATGCAAATTAGCCTGTAATGAGGTCTTCCTTGTTGCAGCTAATGTCTCTCAAATACCTGCTTCTGTGATTGCATTAAATAGTCCTATTTGCTGCATCTTTACTGCTTGCAGATGGCCCATTTCTGAAATACAGTCATGGTATTTATTTGAAATATTAACTATGGGCAAAAGGTTGCATTCCTGATGTCAACAACCCACTCTCTCCCCAGAAGACACTTCCAACAGTTGCTAATAACTAACAAATACTTCTTTCAAGCTGTATCCTCATTTATCAAAGACAAACCCACCTCCACCCACAAAACCCCAAGAAAGCCTATTTCTCAATGAAACCTGTTCCCTACCTCCACCATAAGAAAGAATCTCCTAAATCTAAAAACTACATGTTCTGCTGCAACAAGCTTCCTCCTTAACTTCTAAACCTTGCAGATGCTCTACCATATCCAATATCTATACTAAAAGACAAATCTATTCTAGAATTTTTTGCCCCAGCCATTTGCAAGAAGGCATACAGACTTCCTTTTTATAAAGGAGGACTCTCTGTTAACTACTCCAACTTCAGGCCATTTGCCATTCTGTCACCATTGTCTAAAGTGTATCCCTTCCCAATTACTGAGGCAACTAACCATAGACAATCTTCTCTCCCCCACACAACATGGTTTTTGTCCCAACCATAGCATCACTACTGCCCTGCTTCACTTTGAGGAAGCCATTAATAAAAACAAAAATAGCGGAAGCCTGGTATCGTCCTTATTACTAGGCCGGTCCAAAACATTCGACAGTCTCTCACCACAAACTAGCACTTACACTCTCCTCCTTAGGTCTCTGCCCTTCCCCACTCTCCTGGTTTAACAGCTACCTAACAGATTCCAAGCAGTCTAAGATTGGTCTCCATTTTTATCCATGACTGCAGGACTGTCAATAGGTTCCATACTTGGACCCCTCCTGGTTATCATATCTATAAATGATCTACACACTGTTTCCAAGCAAGATACTTCTGTACAATATGAAATGACTCCATACTCATATACACAGCCTCTAACCTACAAAAACTTCAAGAAATTACTAAAGAATCCTTTACATCCATAGAATCCTGGCTAGACAACTCAACTCCTACTTAATCCCTCAAAAACAAAGCTATTGCTTTTCACCCCAAGGCATTTTCTGAAAGGAAAAGTCATGTGAAAATCTTTTCATTAAACAGCACCCTGACCGAACAGATCTCTAACACCAAACTCTTAGGAGTCACTATTGATGATAATTTGGAAACTTAGGTCAAATCTCATTATTAAAAATACAACTTCCACACAAAGCTGGAACAATGCTCCAATAAAATAGCTCACTTTGCTGCAAATCGCCCCTTTACAACACATAATTGTTCTGCTGTTAAAGAACTAAATTGGAATGAACTCCCACATCACCTTCACTATAGACTACTACCAACTCATCTAATGTACTACCCTGATAAGTGTACGTCACAAAAAGACATGCTTCAGCACTACCATATCAAAGCTATTTACTCTAAAGACAAACTCCTCTTCTCTGTCACTAAAGCCCCAAACACAACAGGAGCCTCTTTGTAACTCTATAGCTACCCTCTAAAATGCCCTCCCACATGCTCTCAGGCTTCTTGAAAACCCACAGGCTTTCAAAACGCATATAAGACAACACCTATCAACATCCTGGCTCCGTAGCTGTACATCTCCAGGATAAATATAACATCTCTGCTTCTTCCTCCTCTTCTACTATACCTCTGCTCCCTTCTACTCTGTTACCAACTATCACTGTGTCTTCACGCACCCCCTACTATACCTTGGCTCCCTTCTACTCTGTTACCAACTATCACCCTGTCTTCACCAACCCCCTACTATACCTCTGCTCCCTTCTACTCTGTTACCAACTATCACCGTGTCTTCACCCACCCCTACTATACCTCTGCTACCTTCTACTCTGTTACCAACTATCACCCTGTCTTCACCCACCCCCTATACCTCGGCTCCCTTCTACTCTGTTACCAACTATCACTGTGTCTTCACCCACCCCCTACTATACCTCTGCTCCCTTCTACTCTGTTACCAACTATCACCCTGTCTTCACCCACCTACTATACCTCTGCTACCTTCTACTGTTACCAACTATCACCCTGTCTTCACCCACCCCCTACTATACCTCTGCTCCCTTCTACTCTGTTACCAACTATCACTGTGTCTTCACCCACCCCCTACTATACCTCTGTTCCCTTCTACTCTGTTACCAACTATAACCGTGTCTTCACCCACACCCTACTATACCTCGGCTCCCTTCTACTCTGTTACCAACTATCACCCTGTCTTCACCCACCCCCTACTATACCTCAGCTCCCTTCTACTCTGTTACCAATTATCACTCTGTCTTCACCCACCCCCTACTATACCTCTTCTACCTTCTACTGTTACCAACTATCACCCTGTCTTCACTCACCCCTACTATACCTCTGTTCCCTTCTACTCTGTTACCTATCACCCTGTCTTCACCCACCCCCTACTATACCTCTGCTCCCTTCTACTCTGTTACCAACTGTCACTCTGTCTTCACGCACCCCTACTATACCTCTGTTCCCTTCTACTCTGTTACCTATCACCCTGTCTTCACCCACCCCCTACTATACCTCTGCTATCTTCTACTCTGTTACCAACTATCACTGTGTCTTCTCCTACCCTTACTATACCTCTGCTACCTTCTACTCTGTTACCAACTATCACCCTGTCTTCACCCACCCCCTACTATACCTTGGCTCCCTTCTACTCTGTTACCGACTATCACTCTGTCTTCACCCACCCCCTACTACACCTCTGCTACCTTCTACTCTGTTACCAACTATCACTCTGTCTTCACCCACCCCCTACTATACCTAGGCTCCCTTCTACTCTGTTATCAACTATCACTGTCTTCACCCACCCCACCTTTCACATATGTCTCTCAACTCGTTTTGCCCTTATTTTATTTATATCTCAAAATTAAATCAGCCTTTTGTTATCCAACCTTTCTTAATAGTCCAGTATTATGTATTGTGAAATCTATCCTACTGCATAATTGTTTAGCCATATCTGTCTAGTGTAGAATACAAGATGCCTTAATATTTTATGCATAGTTGTTATCTTGCCTATTTTGACAGTGTAAATGTTATTTTTTTTAATTGCATTCAGTCTGACATTGTTGATGTTATACAACTTAAAAGATTTTGGTTACACTGCATGAGCTAGAGATTTTCCCCCTGGCCTCTGCTGGAAAGGGTCCTTTATGCCCAGCTGGACTTCACTAGTTGGCAAATCTAAAATAAGTACATTTTAAAGTTAGTGCTTGTTATTCTAGTTAGAGGAGTTGAATTACCTGCAGTCCACCTACGGGATTTCAAACATTTGAATTACATTCTTATCTAAAATTATTTATAAAAATGTATATATATATATATATATATATATATATATATATATATATATATATATATATATAAAACAATTTTGTATACTTGCAAAAGTATTTTAAGAAATCTGGATAGAAGCCTTAGGCTGTTTATCTTTTTGTTGGAGAGGTGACAATATTATGAGAAATATAGCCTGTAAAATCACCATGGTATACAGCAAGAGCGTCTACAAACAGAAGAGTAAATGCACTGAAACAGTAATGACTTAAAGCTCAACATTTTGGATATTACACTATTGCAGTGTTGTCACTGAAAGTAAAAGTGTTTCATAAACAAGCAGCTAAAATAATTAAAGGAAGAACAGGACAGTCATTTTTAATTAAAATGAGGCACAGAAGTACACAGAGCTGTCAGAAATATGTACAAGTTGACATGGAAGGCAAAAATTGATTAATGAACGGGTGACATAAAAGTGTATTGCATATCTCCCAAAACTTATTGGTGCATAAATGTTTACATATGTGGATGCGAATTCACATGTGAGTATTGCAGTCACTTAAATTGTGGATGAACTTGTATTGCAACCTTTTATATCATAGTAATTCAGTTGTGCCTTCTTGTAATATGCTACTTCTCAGATACATCATCTGAAAGCAGAGCTTTCAGAAAAAGCTCAAGTGAAAAAAGAAGAAGAATTTAAAAGATACCCAGTTTACAAAACCACTGAGAAGGGGGAACAAATGACATTCAGATGTAGGGGAGACGGCTCTATTGCCAATCGTAGATCTAATGCCAACTCCTAAACTTTGAAAATAGTTCTTGTTTGAACGTCGTATCTGTCACAAGGAGTAAAAAAAAACTGTTGCTGGGAATAAAGTAAAGAAAACTTTGGAATGAGCACTTGTCAAATTCAACCATGTTAATCATGAATGAATTTGACAAAAGTGACCAGAGTAATAAAGTTTCCATTACTTTGTTCTGCCAACACCTTTTTTTTCTTCTGTTTTACAGCTCAAGCTATAGAAGACACATTAAGTGTGTGGAGGTGTATGAACACGTGTTTCAATATGTTGTGCATTTGTACGTGACTTACAGTTTAATGCTGCTTTATGTCGCAGGTACACAAGAACAGTTTCACATTAAGAATCTCAGAGAAGCTGGGCACCATTTCTAGCAAGCCTTACATGCCATTTCCGTACCCTCATATGCACTTTAGTGATGTTTTAATAGGGTTATTTTAATTAATGCCAAGCTATACTGGTATTAAATGGTACTGTCACACCACCCGCATATGCACCTTTAGTGATGTTAATAGGGTTTTTTTAATTAATGCCAAGCTATACTGGTATTAAATGGTACTGTCACACCACCCGCATATGCACCTTTAGTGATGTTTTAATAGGGTTATTTTAATTAATGCCAGGCTATACTGGTATTAAATGGTACTGTCACACCACCCGCATATGCACCTTTAGTGATGTTTTAATAGGGTTATTTTAATTAATGCCAAGCTATACTGGTATTAAATGGTACTGTCACACCACCCGCATATGCACCTTTAGTGATGTTTTAATAGGGTTATTTTAATTAATGCCAGGCTATACTGGTATTAAATGGTACTGTCACACCACCCGCATATGCACTTTAGTGATGTTTTAATAGGGTTATTTTAATTAATGCCAGGCTATACTGGTATTAAATGGTACTGTCACACCACCCGCATATGCACCTTTAGTGATGTTTTAATAGGGTTATTTTAATTAATGCCAAGCTATACTGGTATTAAATGGTACTGTCACACCACCCGCATATGCACCTTTAGTGATGTTTTAATAGGGTTATTTTAATTAATGCCAGGCTATACTGGTATTAAATGGTACTGTCACACCACCCGCATATGCACTTTAGTGATGTTTTAATAGGGTTATTTTAATTAATGCCAAGCTATACTGGTATTAAATGGTACTGTCACACCACCCGCATATGCACCTTTAGTGATGTTTTAATAGGGTTATTTTAATTAATGCCAAGCTATACTGGTATTAAATGGTACTGTCACACCACCCGCATATGCACTTTAGTGATGTTTTAATAGGGTTATTTTAATTAATGCCAGGCTATACTGGTATTAAATGGTACTGTCACACCACCCGCATATGCACCTTTAGTGATGTTTTAATAGGGTTATTTTAATTAATGCCAAGCTATACTGGTATTAAATGGTACTGTCACACCACCCGCATATGCACTTTAGTGATGTTTTAATAGGGTTATTTTAATTAATGCCAGGCTATACTGGTATTAAATGGTACTGTCACATATTTTAATTAATGCCAGGCTATACTGGTATTAAATGGTACTGTCACACCAAGTGCTCTTGGTTGCCATGCAGACAGGTTTGAATCCTGCCACTGCCAGCCACTGTAACCCCAGGACGAGGGGCAAGTTCTTGGATCCACTGCACTGTCCACAGCAATTGATGACAACCACAAGGATGGTTACTCTAGTCACACTATTGGTACCCAACAGCTGAAAGTAGGAAAGATGCACACAAATCTGACTCCCTGATCCAAATACAACATAGCCTTAAAAGCCTACAGGGAATAACCACTGCTGCCCGGGGTAAGGGCATTAACATCCTTGCCTAGAGAAGGGTTACACACTGATCATGTATCAAGCTGGGTCATTTGCCTAGCAGCCCAAGTCCCTTTCTTAGTTTCTGTGAATGTCAGGGTCTTCAGTTCTCCATATCTATGCAAATTGCCTTTGAAGTGCATTCACATGCACATGCGCACACACCCTAAGGAAGGCTAGTAGAAAATTTCTCATAGCTTTCATCACACATTCATGGACAAGTACTAGGTTAGCTGCTCTTCCAGGTCATTTTAAGCCTAGCCAATTTCCCATATTTGTGCTTGAAATAATTTATACCACTTGGTTATAGGCTGGTCTTACTCATTCTCTGATCAGTAATTATATCTTACACTAATGATAACATCTGGTCACAGCAATTATATCTTACACTAATGATAACTGGTCACAGTAATTATATCTTACACTAATGTTAACAACTGGTCACAGTAATTATATCTTACACTAATGATAACTGGTCACAGTAATTATATCTTAACACTAATGATAACATCTGGTCACAGTAATTATATCTTACACTAATGTTAACAACTGGTCACAGTAATTATATCTTACACTAATGATAACTGGTCACAGTAATTATATATTACACTAATGTTAACAACTGGTCACAGTAATTATATCTTACACTAATGATAACTGGTCACAGTAATTATATCTTAACACTAATGATAACATCTGGTCACAGTAATTATATCTTACAATAATGATAACTGGTCAGAGTAATTATATCTTACACTAATGATAACATCTGGTCACAGCAATTATATCTTACACTAATGATAACTGGTCACAGTAATTATATCTTAACACTAATGATAACATCTGGTCACAGTAATTATATCTTACACAAATGTTAACAACTGGTCACAGTAATTATATCTTACACTAATGACAACTGGTCACAGTAATTATATCTTACACTATTGATAACAACTGGTCACAGTAATTATATCTGACACTAATGATAACAACTGGTCACAGTAATTATATCCGACACTAATGATAACTGGTCACAGTAATTATATCCGACACTAATGATAACTACTGGTCACAGCAATTATATCTTACACTAATGATAACTGGTCACAGTAATTATATCTTAACACTAATGATAACATCTGGTCACAGTAATTATATCTTACACTAATGTTAACAACTGGTCACAGTAATTATATCTTACACTAATGATAACTGGTCACAGTAATTATATCTTACACTAATGATAACAGCTGGTCACGGTAATTATATCTGACACTAATGATAACTGGTCACAGTAATTATATCCGACACTAATGTTAACTGGTCACAGTAATTATATCTGACACTAATGATAACTACTGGTCACAGTAATTATATCTTACACTAATGATAACAACTGGTCACAGTAATTATATCTGACACTAATGTTAACAACTGGTCACAGTAATTATATCTTACACTAATGATAACAGCTGGTCACGGTAATTATATCTGACACTAATGATAACTGGTCACAGTAATTATATCCGACACTAATGTTAACTGGTCACAGTAATTATATCTGACACTAATGATAACTACTGGTCACAGTAATTATATCTTACACTAATGATAACAACTGGTCACAGTAATTATATCTGACACTAATGTTAACAACTGGTCACAGTAATTATATCTTACACTAATGATAACAACTGGTCACAGTAATTATATCTGACACTAATGATAACTACTGGTCACAGTAATTATATCTTACACTAATGATAACAACTGGTCACAGTAATTATATCTTACACTAATGTTAACAACTGGTCACAGTAATTATATCTTACACTAATGATAACTGGTCACAGTAATTATATCTGACACTAATGATAACTGGTCACAGTAATTATATCCGACACTAATGATAACTACTGGTCACAGTAATTATATCTTACACTAATGATAACTGGTCACAGTAATTATATCTTAACACTAATGATAACATCTGGTCACAGTAATTATATCTTACACTAATGTTAACAACTGGTCACAGTAATTATATCTTACACTAATGATAACTGGTCACAGTAATTATATCTGACACTAATGATAACAAATGGTCACAGTAATTATATCCGACACTAATGTTAATAACTGGTCACAGTAATTATATCTTACTCTAATGATAACTGGTCACAGTAATTATATCTGACACTAATGATAACTACTGGTCACAGTAATTATATCTTACACTAATGATAACTGGTCACAGTAATTATATCTGAAACTAATGATAACATCTGGTCACAGTAATTATATCTGACACTAATGATAACTACTGGTCACAGTAATTATATCTTACACCAATGATAACTGGTCACAGTAATTATATCTGAAACTAATGATAACAACTGGTCACAGTAATTATATCTTACACTAATAACAAATGGTCACAGTAATTATATCTTAACACTAATAACAACTGGTCACAGTGATTATATCTTACACTAATGACAACTGGTCACAGTAATTATATCTGACACTAATGATAACAACTGGTTACAGTAATTATATCCGGCACTAATGATAACTGGTCACAGTAATTATATCTGACACTAATGATAACTGGTCACAGTAATTATATCTGACACTAATGATAACTACTGGTCACAGTAATCATATCTTACACTAATGATAACAACTGGTCACAGTAATTGTATCTTACACTAATAACAAATGGTCACAGTAATTATATTTTAACACTAATAACAACTGGTCACAGTGATTATATCTTACACTAATGACAACTGGTCACAGTAATTATATCTGACACTAATGATAACAACTGGTCACAGTAATTATATCTTACACTAATGATAACTGGTCACAGTAATTATATCCGACACTAATGATAACAACTGGTCACAGTAATTATATCCGACACTAATGATAACTGGTCACAGTAATTATATCTGACACTAATGATAACAACTGGTCATAGTAATTATATCTGACACTAATGATAACTGGTCACAGTAATTATATCTGACACTAATGTTAAGAACTGGTCACAGTAATTATATCTGACACTAATGATAACTGGTCACAGTAATCATATCTTACACTAATGATAACAACTGGTCATAGTAATTATATCTTACACTAATGATAACTGGTCACAGTAATCATATCTTACACTAATGATAACAACTGGTCACAGTAATTATATCTTACACTAATGATAACAACTGGTCACAGTAATTATATCTTGCACTAATGATAACAACTGGTCACAGTAATCATATCTTACACTAATGATAACAACTGGTCACAGTAATTATATCTTACACTAATGATAACAACTGGTCGCAGTAATCATATCTTACACTAATGATAACAACTGGTCACAGTAATTATATCTTACACTAATGATAACAAATGGTCACAGTAATTATATCTTAACACTAATAATAACTGGTCACAGTGATTATATCTTACACTAATGACAACTGGTCACAGTAATTATATCTGACACTAATGATAACAACTGGTCACAGTAATTATATCTTACACTAATGATAACTGGTCACAGTAGTTATATCTTACACTAATGATAACTGGTCACAGTAATTATATCTGACACTAATGATAACTACTGGTCACAGTAATTATATCTTACACTAATGATAACTGGTCACAGTAATTATATCTTACACTAATGATAACAACTGGTCACAGTAATTATATCTTACACTAATGTTAACAACTGGTCACAGTGATTATATCTTACACTAATGACAACTGGTCACAGTAATTATATCCGACACTAATGATAACTACTGGTCACAGTAATCATATCTTACACTAATGATAACAACTGGTCACAGTAATTATATCTTACACTAATGATAACAACTGGTCACAGTAATTATATCTTAACACTAATGATAACAACTGGTCACAGTAATTATATCTGACACTAATGATAACAACTGGTCACAGTAATTATATCTGACACTAATGATAACTACTGGTCACAGTAATTATATCTTACACTAATGATAACAACTGGTCACAGTAATTATATCTTACACTAATGATAGCAAATGGTCACAGTAATTATATCTTACACTAATAACAACTGGTCACAGTGATTATATCTTACACTAATGATAACAACTGGTCACAGTAATTATATCTTACACTAATGATAACTGGTCACAGTAATTATATCTTACACAAATGATAACTGATCACAGTAATTATATCTTACACTAATGATAACTGGTCACAGTAATTATCTTACACTAATGATAACAACTGGTCACAGTAATTATATCTTACACTAATGATAACTGCTCACAGTAATTATATCTTATACTAATGATAGCAACTGGTCACAGTAATTATATCTGACACTAATGATAACTACTGGTCACAGTAATTATATCTTACACTAATGATAACAACTGGTCACAGTAATTATATCTTACACTAATGATAGCAAATGGTCACAGTAATTATATCTTACACTAATAACAACTGGTCACAGTGATTATATCTTACACTAATGATAACAACTGGTCACAGTAATTATATCTTACACTAATGATAACAACTGGTCACAGTAATTATATCTTACACAAATGATAACTGATCACAGTAATTATATCTTACACTAATGATAACTGGTCACAGTAATTATCTTACACTAATGATAACAACTGGTCACAGTAATTATATCTTACACTAATGATAACTGGTCACAGTAATTATATCTTACACTAATGATAACAACTGGTTACATTAATTATATCTTACACTAATAACAACTGGTCACAGTAATTATATCTTACACTAATAACAACTGGCCATACCATACAAACCTTAGGTGGTCCATGCATGGGAAAGCATTTAGGAGGTGCCTCTGTCCATTGGTTTTACAGGGGACAATCCTGGAGTACATTTTCCTGTTTTCCATCCATAGATGTAAGCTGCACTGGAATACAGGCACGGTTGAACGGTTTTATATGGATGGGGAGCCTGTTCCACAGAAGTGGTGGTACAGCACAGAAGCATTACCACCCGCCCCCCAAGGTATTCGTCTAGGAACCACACACAGCAGTTACCATGCCACACTTGATCCGTAACTGAAGATCATACAAATACATAACTATTAATGATCTAAGCTGACATGGCTTTAGAGGCAGATGCATCAGCTTGACAACTTACAGTACTAAATAATACCCTCTCTTCTCAGTTAATGCACAAGTACTGGTACAAATAAAAATTATACAGGTAAATACAGTTGATCAAAGAACAGAAAAAAATTGCCCTGACAAAATATTTAAAAAAACTATTACTTGATTTTTACAATGACAGATGAAAACTGCCACTTGCATAGATGATTCCATGAAAAGGTCAGCAGGGCCGAGCTTGCATATTTGCCTCAGTCCAAAATATTTCGCTCATTTCTCTCAATAAAAAGAAAAGTAATTACATCAAATTTTCTAACATAGTAAAAGAAGCAGAAAGTAAACACAGGCTTTCATATTTGTTAACCCTTCAGTGAGCGCTCAGCTTTTTCTCAGGGTTTCCTGACTGCAACTCTTACAACTTTGCATGTAACTGAAAGGAATAGAATTATTTCTGGAGTCAGAACAAATCTTACCTTCCAGTGCAATTACAGTATTTAAACATTTTCTCTATATTGCATGAAAGAAAAAATAGCTACCCTGCCATAAAGATATACATAACAATTTCACAGTGCAGTTTCTGTTAGAGATTTCTCAAAAGTTAGCTATGCCTTAGCAAAGAGTTACAGATTTAGTTAAGAAAGGAAATGTACAGACATAACATTTTAAATAACTTTTGGCTCAATGGTATCACATGCACTTGTACATTTTGTATTTTTTTATTACTGCTTTTATTCTTTCTCAGTCGGTATGCTTGTTTACATATACATGTGCATTCAGCCACATTGCTATACCTTGTTAATCTAAAGAACTGTGATTAATCTTGACAATTAGGCAGTTTAAATGTGTAATTGTAAATCATTTTTGCAATCACTGTTGGCATTACTACTTTGCCCTTTACCATAAACATGCTTTACCCTATTATATATACCTAGAGGCATGTATACACATGTATATATAAACAAACAATTTAGAAAACTATTGGGGTGACTAAGTAGTTTTGTGAACTACACAAGACTGCTCAACTCATCTTACACATTTTACAATGTCAAGTGATTCAGAAATGATCATTCACTATTTATTTGCACAGTTTTGCTTTCTGTTTAGGCAAGTAGATGGGTCACAAGGCATGCTGTGTGTATTTAAAGGACAAAATGTTGCCCTTGAAGTTTCCGTGTCTCCAAAGTAGCCCTGGCAGCATGGATAAACTTTTGATATGCAGCAAAAGGCATCATCTTAAAGTATGATTACATTTTATAAATTGGTATGCTGACTGCACTTACTGTATTTGTGATTTACTAGAATGGTCCAACTGGGTACACCAACTGCACTTTCACAGAGGCCTGGGGAATAAAGCTCCACATTAAAACTAGTCAACAGTAAAACAATAGTGAATACATTTTAGACATATAAATACAAATAAATGAAAACAATTTATGACTGTCAAATAATACAGTTTGTTAAAACCTTTATGGCATTTTTTTATATAAATTGTGAAGTTGAGAACAAATGCAGGAGCTACTTTGAAGTATAAAGACCAGCAAGCCAGATTGTGCTTATACTGGGAGGAGTATGAGATCCACTTAGTGAGTAAAGAGGCAACATTTAGGTTATTTCCAGGAGACACAGGCATGGGTCATTTATACTGCTGTTATATGCTAATTATTTTCCATACACACAGCTGCTGATATATTAAGGGATTGTGGTTGGTCAGGTTTCACAAATGATATCTGCATATATGCAGATTTAGTTCTATTTTAGTGGGATTCAGAAAAATAAATATGTAGCACAACCATGTCAGAATAAGAGCTTGGTGGAGAAATTTCCAGCTGTCTCTGAATTGTTGTCATGGTATATAAAATTAAAAATGTCTGCCACTGGCAATATATCCTAGCAAGTTTTAATGATTCAGTGAGAAGCACAGTAAGCTTTGAAATGCATTATACTACATTTTCAGACACTAACTACATCCAGCACAACATCAAAATCCCAAATGAAGAGTTCACAATGGAAAGTACTGGAACATAATGAAAATAAAAGTAATGTAGTAACTTAGCTGCATTATACTGCAATATGGACTGGATGAAGAGCATTTATGTGTTGAAGCAGTACAGCAAAAATAGTATGTTTAACTATATTTTACATAAAATCTGTCATAAGGAAAGGATGCTCTGGAGAAACTCTTTTTGAGTTTACTTCACCTCAAAATGAGAATAATTCTCTACTAGAGGTGTGGGGTATAGCTCCCTGCATGGAGTCTTCTAGGGTAGTGCAGTCCCTGTCAAAACACAGTAACTGGCTAATGCACTGTCAAATTTTATGAAAGTGGCATTTGACTAACCTTTTTCAGAGTATTGTGCACTGGTGTATGGTTTGTTCAGACTGAATCCTACACTATGTTGCACATAGGTAGTTCTCTTTGTAAGGCAAATACAGGGTAGAACCAAATTTATCAAAAATAGAGCTGTAGTCTTGTACAGCAAAGCTGACTGTGGCTTCAACATTCTTATGTAAGAAGATACAGTGATCTGTGCCAACAAAAAACATGCTCACTTCACAGGACAAACCCCTGCTAGAATATAAATACAGACCAAGAAGTTTCAAGAACAACTATTTACCATGCCTGTTACAATGAGAGGAATTAAATGACTGACAAGTCATCTCATCTTCACGTATCTCACTCTACTGTTTTTTTAAATGCCTCTCTCTTTTCACCTGCAACATAAATTATCCTCCTGAGTCTTGACACAACTCACTCATGTTTTATAGCTCCTGACAATCTAGCCAACAATGTACATAACATGCACAGTTGGAGCATGCGATGCAAAGACCACACTTGAATTTTACACAACAATAAAAATGAGGAATGGAAAGTAATGTTAACATTACTTTAACGAAATTGTAACTTGCTGAATTTGTATTTTGAAATGTGTGAAACAGTGCAACAGGTGTGAAAAAAACAGGTTTTGCAACTGTTGCTTAATGACCATTAAAATATAACCACCTACAAATAATTATGCAGACCAGGTTTTAGTAACCTGAGTTATTCATTACTTTGCACTTTAATATAACTGTAAAAAGTCACTCTCAACACAAACTCATGGGGGAGGCATCCAAAATGGAGCTGTTCCACTCAGTCATGTGAAGAAATAGCAGTAAACATGATATCTGAATTTTTTATGTAAGGAATGAGACAGGGACATTTCAGAAACGTTGAATTACATCTCTTCATTTTGGGAGAGTAGTGCCTTTCAGAAACAGCACTTCATAAGATCAAGAGAGGTGTGTGAAAATGGACCATAAGGGAAGACAGAAATAGAGTTAAAATAAGAAAAGAGTTTCTTGACACAGAGTTATGAATGCATTTCTGAGAAAGTGGTGAAATCAAAAATAAAGTCAAAAATGTAAAGCACCTTGATGTCAACAAGTAGAAAAGAAGTAATACGTTTTAAATGACATCTTACTAAGTAAGGATATAAGTGGAAAAGATATCTAATCCCATCATCATGATCTATCAGACTGTTTTCATAGAAATCTGATTGCGCATGGAGGCCAGAGAGCATATTAAACTACATTGATGAACATTAAATTTCGACCCAAAAAAGCTTCCTTTGAGTATTTTTTTAAGACCTCTGCAATGATATCAGTCATCCACTATCAATCGGTGATGTCACTGCGCTTAAAAACAAAAAGTTCATGAAGCTTTCATATAATCCAAATGATTTCCAATTATTTCAGCTTTAGCCAGATTATCTAAAACAGAATAGAACATACATGTCTCTCAGTGTTTACATTGCTTCTTGTATATTATGAAATGACTCTGCGATACTCAGTAGATATACTGATAACATGTCTTCAAGAACATTCTTTGGATGAGATTTTAAACATATTTTATCTAACTGAGATGATGGTAGCTCAGGTGAATGTAAAACATCTCACAGCACCTATCGAAAAGAGAAGTGAGAAATTCCCTGATGTCATGCCCAAATTTCCCCTAGAAATATTAATACCACATTGGGTCTGCCCTGAAGAGAGGCCACTAGCCTAGTGGGAATAATCTGGTCAAAGGACAAGTAGATAATTAAAATATCTTGTAGCATTATGGGTAATATCTGCTATCTGAAAATTCTTATATACACTCTCTTTAAGCCAGTTATGTTGTAAAATCTTTACAGTGTTCGTTAAATATATGTACAAAACAGCTTTCTATATTTGATGTCTAAATGTCTGCATCCAAGCACATTTTTCTGCAAACTGATATGCCAGAACACAAATCTTTTATATATTTAATAGCAACTGCAAAGGCAATTTCATATGAAAGAATCCTCTCAATGGAACTACCAGTCAGTCAACCATTTAAATGCAACGAGTATCTTGTCTGTGTCTCCAGCAAGTCCAATTAAAATGTATTTTTGTTCTTTGTGCCAGCTTTATAGTTTCATATAAGTTTCCCCCAAGGCAACAAGCAATACCATTTTCATAGGAATTTACTAAGCTATTGGCCCTGAGGCTTTTATAAGCCTAGCCAAGAGTTTAGCCCATGCATAGACAAATCAGCACTGGATGCCCCTGTCCAGCAGGGACACAGGTGGAATCCCAGGGGTGTATTTTCTATTTCCCATCCAGTTATCCAGGTTGTGCTTAAAAAGGGGTAAAGAGGTACTCTGCTTGATGTGGAGAGGGAGTCTTTTCCATAGATGGAGGAGTGTCTGGGACGCAAATCTGTCCTGCCAACAAGTCGAGGTTGCATGTGTGGTTACAAGAGTGGAGCTTGACTTGCAGATATGCAGCAGTCCCATCAGGGCGGGGTCCAAGATTACCTACAGAGGGCACCTCCGAAGAGTCTGTATGAAACAGAGTAGAGGGACAGGGCTTTTAGCCTGTGTAGGGTAGAGGTTTGAGGCCCTGGATTCTCCTGATGAGGAACCTCTGTGGTATCTCCAGGTGCTGCATGTGCTTTGCGAGGTACATCCTGAAGGGGGCACTGTACTCAATAATTAGCCTTCTAAGGGAATATAGGAATGTTATGACCTCCTTGTCCCTGGATGAGATACCTTTACTTATGAGGAGGGCCATGTAGAAAGCTTTCCGCACAATGGAAGCATCATGGTGGTCAAAAGTCAATAAATAAATATTCATCTTTCTGATTATTAACATCTGGCAAAATCTTCAATGGTTTTAAAATAAGAACCTGTAGAAATGTGTACAAAGTTGGAACTATTGAAAAATAAACATTTGCAGAACTGTACCTCCAATGCAATTTATAATTGGCAGTCTAAGTAAAAAATTATACAGTTTGTGACACATATGCTGGCAAAGACAAGACACAACTATAATATAGTATGGTAATATGGAAATGAAATCTGGTTTATCACTTGATATGTTGTTGCACAAAGTATTACTAAACACACATTCCCAAATGCAGGCAGCAAATTATCAGATTACATAATCAAATTCAATTACTGCTCATATGACAGATTTAAAATAGTGGAACAAGATTGCATGAATGAAGACAAATATATTTAGCTCAGGACAGCAGCCCCTATGAATTAATGTAGTTACATCATCGCATGATTTACAAGGAGCTCATGTGACCTGAAAAAATGAATAAAACAAGAGTGGAAGAGGTGCTGACAAATTATAAATATACATAATACAGCTGGGCTATGTATTTTACAGAAAAATAAAGTATTCCAGTGCAGTTAAGAAGAGAAAGCAGATTGCAGAGGTAGCGTTTAATATCTATTACAGTCAGGGTCTGGAAATATTTCTACAGTCACATGAATTTAAAATCACTTAAGATATTACTGTGGAGTGTGTATGAATTTACCAAAGTAATGTTAGTTTTTTGTGTGTATCCATCATGAACACTATTGTGTTTCCATGCACAGTGTTTCATACTTTAAAAATACAGGTAAGCCAGATTAGAACATACGCCTGCTTCCAGAGTTCCTTTAGGAGTGCTAAAACAGCAACAGTGGCAACAAATGTTAACATTATGTTGAGCAATACACATCTTCCAGAACAAATACCAGTCTGAAGAAACAAAATCAAGAGTATATAATGAATTTTCTATCTTGAAAAGTTAAATGCATCAATATTTGCATTATGCTGTTTTTTTAGTATTTAACAGAAAGTATAAATTCATGTATGCTACTTGACCAAGATATATTTGCAGTACATTTTAGTATTTAGCATTTTTTCAAGTTACCAGAATTTTATGACCTACAGTCACATAAGGTAAGAAGCAAAATTGTTAATACTTCTGGCAAACAAATATTTCTTGCCAAGTCCCCTGAAGTGGGAATTGATTAAAATACCGATATTAAACAGTCTTTTTGTGAAACAGCTAGCAGTATACAAGTATACCAGATTGTGTAGCTTTAACTATGATTTTATCAACAATGAATTTCAGACATCCCCAGGTTACTATACATGCATTTTAGTTCAAAACCAATTTCATCCTAGAATTGTATTTAGCATATAGATTTGTTATACTAGACTGTTAATAATAATGCACAAGTCTTTTTGGATGAGATTACCTTTTGACTGTGGTCTGTTCTCTAGATTTACTATACTAAAACAGTGATAACACAATAACAGTGCAACATGCAATGCCACTCAAAGATTTGGGGTAATCGTGATTACGTATGCACATAAAAAGTACATGGTAAAAAAATGCTTTTTTAAGCCTATGTGGTTTTATGCAGCATCTTTCAATGAATTGAATTAAAATGCTAAAAGCCATTCCAGGTAAATGTCTTGATTTGCAGACTACAGTTCCCAAAATGTTATTTTGTTTATTATATATATATATATATATATATATATATATATATATATATATATAAAGCGAGAGATAAATAGTGTGTGTGTGTGTGTGTGTGTGTGTGTGTGTGTGTGTGTGTGTGTATAGACAGACAAGAATATGTAATATTTGCAATATCACATGCATTGGTTTCTAATTTCATTACTTTGGTTATTAATATGGAAATCTTTCAAATGTATTACTTTTATATTTCCTTCTCTTTCAGATTATCAACAAGTAGTTACATAGTCGTCCTTCTGTGAAGCTATAAAACAACAAAGTAAAGGCCTGTGACAATGAAAAGTAAGTTTTATATAAACCACTGGAAAGACACCAAAACACCAACCACTCGAACCAGAGAACTCCACACTCCTAGTTACAGGAAGTAATTCCGTTTATTCGTAATTCATAGGTTGTTAAACTTGTAGCAGCCAAAGAAACATTTAGTGCAAATCAGCAAATGCTATATAGCAGCAAGAAAACTCAGTCCAGAAATATGCTTAAAAAACACCAGCTGTTTTAGCTGAGGCGCTAAGAAATATCAGTGTTGCTGTTTGTATTATTTTATGGTCAAGATTGGTTTGCTGCCATTTTTTAAGCATATTGTTAGACTGAGTTTTCTTGTTGCTATATAGCATTTGCTGAGTTGCACTAAATGTTCCTATGGCTGCTACAAGTTTAACAACCTATGACTTATGAATAAACAGAATTACTTCCAGTAACTAGAAGTGTGGAGTTCTCTGGTTCATTTTTTTTTTTTTTTTTTTTTTGAAAAGTAAATTTATTTAAAAAACTTTGTGCCTCAGTAAACAACTGTCTTCAAAGAGTACAAACTTTTAAAAAACTTTTCTTGTATATCATTCCCAAACTACATTCACTCATAATTAAATAATCAAATAATCAACTAATTAAATACTTATATAACAGCAATTTCCAATTACATTCAATATTTAGGCCATTAGGGGTCATTGTAACATACTTCAAAATAAAAACTGATTCCTTAAAAAGCAATTTTCTTTTAATATCAATGGCTTCCATACTCATAATTATTTGTTCCAAAATAGTATGTCTTAAAACCTCAGGATTACTGCCATGACAGATTTTTAAAATGCATAGCTACAGGACTGCTTTTTTTCTAGTATTTTTAATACCCTTCATATGTTCTTGTAATCTCACCTTAAAAGGCCTTTTACTTTCCCCAATATAAAACAAATTACAAGAACATTTCAAAGCATATATCCTTTTGTGAAGCTCCCTGGTGATAGAAAATGTAACACTGCAAACAGCTATTATGATGTCTGGTAACAAAACAGATACAGCCTACAAGGACCAATTTCAAAAGTCATAAAACTGGTCGACATTATTGATTCAGTAAACTGAATTTCGAAAAATGCATTTGACTTCAAATCATTTCAAAACATGTGTATTTAAACATGGGGATGGTTGCCAGTTTTTAAAACACTCAATCTGAAAAATATTCCGTTACCTCCCAATCTTTTAGCACAAAAAATCTGGACAAAGCCTAAAATAATTGAATGACAAAGGCCCCAATATAGGGACAGATTTTAAATATTCCTCTAATAAACTTAGAAAGTTGTTAGAATAACAGCATTTATGTTAGTATGCCTTTTCTGAAGGATGTGAAGTCAGAAACCCAAATTTATGACATTTAGTGACTTCATTCATCAGTAATTTGCCACAAAACCACAAATTTTATGAAGAGCAGACCAAAACGTATGAGGCAAAACTCTGGACATTCTGCAAAAATCTGTACAGTTAAGAGCTATAAATTAGGAAGTATTATGCATAGGTGCAGACACTAGTGAAGGTTATGTATGTCTATCCTTGCTCAATATTTTGAAATGCATCTACTTTGCTACCTGTCCTAGCTTGAAAAGTCTGCTAGATTGCTTATTGTCAAAGCAGCATAGAAGGCTAGGCACAGAACATATTTTCTAAGATTCCTAAAGCAGGAAATTATGTCACACAAGGAGTTTATGTAGTATTAGCTAAATTGCATAAATGTTATAGCTATCCCGCTATGCAAGTGCTAATAAAGTAGTTTGTTAGTATCCTACATGCATGCAATCTGTGTATGTATTTCAAGATAATTCACAGCACTATTCCAAACTCTAAATATTACCTGCAACAGACCATAAATGCCACAAGATGATCGAACACCGATAGCTACAGCTTGTAAGATGGTATAAGACTAAGTAGATCTATACTATTTTCAGAAGTGCAAGTGTGGATTCACGGGAAATGGCTAAAACTACTTTGTTTAGAAATTACAGTGAATGAAAGAAAAAATTAATTTCATGCAAGTACATACAAATTAAAGCATGTATGTATACGACTGTGATTGTATGTGCTGGCATCCACTGGAAATGTATGCCTGTGGTTCAAAAACTATCCAACTGCCACCTGTAGACTGCAGTTCCCTAGCTGTACCACCACTACATTCATTTGCCTAATTTGCTACAGTTCATTTAAAGGACATTTGGTGAAATCACATGGCCTGACTGTCATGAATTATACATATATGCAAGGACAAATTGAAATGACCAGATCCATGACTGGCTCAAGAAAAGGAAACAGTGAGGCTGTTTGACTGTTTGCACTGTACTGATGGGCGAGCAGATGAAGTGAGAATTTAATGTTGCAGTGAGTTTGGCCTGAGTGTACTGTATTGTACAAGCCAGCGGTGCACTTTCTGGGGGGGGGGGGGGTTCCCACTTCACTGTGGTAGAATTATGGAGATGGTATATGTAATTTCTTGGGTATGGGGGGTTTTACCCCCATATCATGGGTGCAGGTGGACTTGCCACCTTGCAAAAAAGATATTTTGTGTTTCTCTTTTTTTAGGTTTTTCAGGGCACAAAGTTCAGTATGTAATTCGTGACAAATGGGGAGCTGAAAAATTGATCATAAAAATCACATGGGTAAGTCAAACGGTATCATATACGAAAATGCACTTTTACAGAATGTTATTCACTACCTTGTACTTCAGTAAACTGCAGGGTTCAGATTAAATCTTGCATTACCTGTAACCATCTTCATTTTGCTTTTGATTAATTTTCCCTTACTGTTATAACATGGATGCTTCATGATCAGAGTGGTCCCTTTGGAGCATTCCTAATGAAAATGTTGCCATAAAAAAAAAAATCATACATTGATTTTTTTCTACATTAGGTTTACTACATTTATCTTTCTTTTTATAGGCCACCTTTCTGACAAAATTAGTCTTATTTACTCTGTAAAGTGCGTCAAGACATCTTTGAGGTCCAGCTTGTTTCTGCTATTTATATTTCAGGTTATTTAATCTTCTTTTACGGCTTCTTTATATTGATATGCACTGCTGTAATGGTTCTGTATAGAAAAACATGTTGAGTCTAAACATAACATGAAATAATGACAGCTAGAGATCTTGAAGAGGACAAATTGCAAAATTAAAATTTTTAAAGAGGAGGTACCATCTTCCCTCTGCATATTCACTAAATGGTTATAAATGAGACCAACTAAATTTGAAAACGTCTTGGCTTGTAAGTTGTATGTCATGCTGGATATTGAGATTTTTTGCCTTTTTTTTTTTTTTTTTTGCCTGACTTCACCAGGATCGCCAAGCCCGTTCCACATTCAGCCATTTTTTTCTGCCCTCTTTTTGTTATCCAAGGACTTAGGGCATGGGAGGCAAGTACTGAGATAACTGACCACCATCACGTGGAGAGACAGGGGGCTACCTTCTGGTCTTAACCCCTCTACTAATTGGCAAGGAGGCGCAGTGCAGTGCCCCCCTTCCCAAGGTCAAGCTCTGCACATATCCAAGTTCCTGCACACCCAGTATGTCGTAGGCTCATGTCTCCATACTCGGACTGCTCTTACACTATACAGACTGCAATACATTGCCCATTTTGTGCCATTCACACTCAGATTGATGACCTGATAGCTTCTCACCCACTCTCTTTCTAAGCTGGATCATTCAGTGTCTGGGCTAAACTCAGGCCGTCCTACTACAAGTTAGAGCTCTCGCTCTCCATGTCACAGATCTGGCTTTGTTCCGGTAAGTGGTTTGATACTGCCATTAACAAAGTAAAAGATGACAGTCTCTGAAAGACAGTAAGAGAGGCAAAAGAGAAGTGCATTCCCATTTGTCCTTCCAAAAAAGAAACAGATTGTAATGTATCCAGACCTACCCAAAATTTCCCTGCATTTCTCGAATGCAAATGACAGAATTCTTGCAACTATTACAAAACTCTTTTATTAGAAACATGTGATAGGTGCGTAATTCCATAAGAGAAAGTTAGCCTTACATTATTCTCAGGCTTCAGACTGCCACCTCATGGTATTGCATTTCTGAATTATATTTGACAGTAAACATTTCTAAATGATATTCACTGTAAAACCTCTCTTCTACTGAATAGTCTCTGTGTGGGTGACCTTCCATGTGTGGCTTCCAGAAAAGGACAGCCAATGTTCTAAGAATCCTCATCAGCTTATAATATCTTTCTAGTGCAGCATCATTTATCTGTATTGGATGCTGTGTCCTTGACACTATCTCTCAAATGTACCTCATTACAAGGAACATTCCTAATTTTTAGTCTTAAAAGTTCTATGTCCCATGCTGTTGCATACTGAAAGGATCCTTCCTACACATTCCTAGCTAAGAATTTAACAATTATCTATGGTATGCAGTACTGAATCATATTAATTCACCAAAAGAACATTTTGTGAGTATGAAGAGAGTGTTATTACACAGTGAGTTTCCTAGTTGAAGCCAACAGCAAGTGAGAGGCAGTGGAAAGGAAGGTGGAGAGCTTTGACTTAATCAGAAATACAGATCATTCGTAGGTGTTTATATACACCAAGCCACCTTTCCTGCTTGGTCACCATAACCTCTCAATTACTATGATTTAGGCATAGCACTATGATTTCTGACCTCAAATTTAGCCTTGCTCCTTCTAGAATTTATGATGTCCCTTATAAATCAGATCAGTTTACAAGAACTAAGCCTATACAAAGATACAAAGATTCACAATTACAAACTATATAATATATAGGGTGTAGTATATACAGAACTTTTATTGTGAAAAACAATGTGCTCTTCTCTGACCTTCTGCTATGATCTTTAAAAGCCAGAACTATGGTTTTTAATGCTTAGAGGTTGTGAGAGATATCTTGGTCACCCTTTTCAGTGGTTGCCATTTATAATTATGGAACACATTAGCTCTCTTTTAGACTGAATGAGTGAAAATGCAACTTGTATTATAACACAAAGATCACTATCTCATAGTACTGACTTTTCTTCGAGGGTTAGCCATCCTGTTAGTTAATATGCAAGTAATGAAAGGGCAGGTAAAGATAATTTTAAAGGAGAACAGTAGTTGTCTGACATCTGCTGTACTCCTGCAGTTTTCATTTACTTTTTTCTTTTCCTTCGGAGGGGACTGTAATTCCAGAACTCAGAATTGTGAGTCTCAGAACTACATGGAACTCACCACTGACAGACCAGTTCATTTGCATTCTGCTAGTCAGCAGTCCTGATCGTACACCACAGCATTTTTATTTCATTGGACTGTATACAATGCACCCCTGCTTGGTCTGCTACAAATGCACGAGTCCCAAGTATTTGAGAACCAACATATCAAAGCCAGGGACGAAAGAGTCTTGTAGCTCATGTAGAATTGTTGTTCATGCTCTTCCACTCATTGCTAGTACGCTCACTGTAGTTATTAGAGTCTCAGCTGCTTAGGTCGGGCATGTGCACAATGGTTTTCCAAAACCCCTTCCGTGCACAGTGTTTTTTATAAGCTGTAAGTCGGTTACATGTGCTTAGTGATAGCATACTGTTAAGTCATTATTTCTGATTTCATTGGAAACTGTTGTTCCATTTACATGATACTTTCTTGAGAGGTTTGTTTTCAGTGCACTAAGGCTGTGTTTAAGTGCTTTTGCAGTTGTATTTTAAACCGTTACATGGGTCACAATTGGAAACACTGGGGAGCAGCATGGATTTTCAAGGCAGGTGGGGTTTGCCTTAAAGCCACAAGTGCAAGCAAAACAATTTATTGTCTAGTGCCTTGGCAACATGCCTTTAAAAGCAAAACAAAAAAAAAAACACTAGAGCATAATTTAAATACAAAGATTAAATTTTTAAAGAAACCAAAATGTGCAATTAAAATTGCAGTGAAACAGACTACTCTAATACAGAAACGTGAAAATAAAAATACAAAGTTAAAAATTAAATCTAAGTCCCCTGGTTTTAACATATTAAACTTTAATATCAGCTCATCTTCCTTCCTGAATCATTTTCACATTAGCAACAATTTGTAGTAATACTGTGGCCCTAATAAAATCAGTATTACCATTAAGCTGTTTAATAAGGTGCTCGGCAACAGGATTCGGGATTTTTATTTCTTACATTACTACCACGTTCCTGTAATGTGATCTTAAACTTTGTTTTTCCAATGTAACATAGCCCACCATGACAAGTTGACAACAATATGCATCACTACCTTAGAATTACAAATAAAAAAAAAAATACTAGAAAAAAAACTTAATATTTTAGCCTATTTATTGCATATACTTAACAGATATCATAGGTACCACAAGGAAAAATCCATTGTAGTAGGGAATCTCTTAAACCTAGGAAAACAAATGATACCACAAACCAAACAGTCCAAAAAGAGGCACGTGAGGATGGAAATCAGGAAATAGCCCCAAAAAGAATCTTTATTAACCACTGGTAAGCACTTCGTCTGGTGAGCATGACCAGACTTCTTCAGACGAAGTATAGATTTCCTTGGTGTTCCTTAGTTCATATGAGAAGTTTTTCTTCTTTAGGGCTGTATGTTTTTAAATATTCAATTGATTGCAATCTGTTTTTTTTTTTCAAATTGATTGGATTTACATGGGTATATAAGTTGAATAATGCATGGTTTACTTTGTCTGAAGAAGAATGGTGATGGTTTTGTGGTATCATTTGTTTTCCTGTGTTTATTGCACCATGGCCGAAGGAAATCCTGGGGTCACCTATGAGGACTTCATGCAGTTAAGAGACTCTGTTCAATCTCTAACAGCACTTGTACAGCAACTTTTATCTAAACTGATTGTGGAGAAAGACTGTCCAGGCTTGGAAACTAATTTTAATCAAACACCTATTGCTTTGAGGGAAGGAGATAGTACTATTAATTCTGGCTTACAGGGCTCTAAGCAATTTATAGCCCTTCCTTCTTGGATTGTAAGTTCTTTTCCAGCTAATAACAGTAATGTTAACGTTGGTTCACTTGGAACGCTTGATTCCTGGCTTGGTAAGAATGTACCACTGTCCCAGGCCGGTGCGGGTGTGTCCGATGTTATGGATACCAAATTAACTGTGTTTAAAAACAAATTAATTGATTATAAAAAATTACAACAGGAGAATGCTTATCTTTATGTCTCAGGGTTTGTCAAGTCCCAAAAGGCCTTTGGACTTGGAAATTCCCAACTGGTTTGGTTCAGCATTCCCTTTTTCACCAGGAACTGTTGGCCCTCTTTGACCAGCATGGTTGTGAGCCCATGGAGCTCATGGTTAAACATAATAAAATTTGTTTGGAGAGCTTGCTTGTTGAAATTTGTGCTTTGGATGAAGAAATCTACTCGGCAGGCTTGCATGAAAGCAATTGACATTAGTATGATGCTATTTTTAAACAGGTCGATGGTGTTTTGCTAACCAGAAAGCAAAAATGTTGGAACGTGGTCGGAAAGCCTACCAGGTAGGTAAGGCTTATCCTGCACCACCAGTCATTCATGGGAATAATAATAAAATATCAAAGGCAGTTTACTGACCTGGGAGAACTTGGAACAACTGATTTTGAAGGGGAGGTTGTCCCCTTTAGATGTACCAGGGACATGGAGGTCGGAGAGGCTCAGGAACAGGAGGCCTCAACACTGGAACCCCTATCCACAGGGGAATGGTTGGAATCAACAATGACAGAGGAATGGCCAAGCTTTCAACAGGAGACAACCGAGGTGACTGTTTCAAGAAAATATATTGTTTCTAATTCATCTAGTGACTTCAAAATTTATAACTATTCTGGCTTTTCCCTCACTATTCAACATGCAGATTTATTTAGTAAAAGGTACAGTTTTGTACCTAGTAAATCATATAACCTAGAAGAGTTAATTAGTGATTTTAAAATGTATATTAGGAACTTGAATCTAAATTTTTCCACAGAAAGGACAACCATGACTATAATAGTAATAACAATAATTGTAGAACACCAAGTACTTTTAACCCTGATCCACATCATTTGTTTAAATCTTTTGAAACAGCACGTGAGATGGATTTTCACCATTATATGCATAATTTTAGGGCAGATAATAAATCAAGCAACCTTTCTTCTCTTGAAACAACTTTATTGTCTGAACTCAGGGGCAAAACTGACCTTAGGTTTATGCAACCAGACAAAGGGGGAGGGATAGCGATTGTTCAAAAGGAAGACTATATCCAGAACATGTTTGAACTGTTATATAGTAGTACTTACAGTGAGGCCTCTATTAAGGAGGTCAGTATAGCATATAATAGGATTGAATGGGAGCTTTTTGATATGTTCACTCAGGACCAGATTGGTATTGATGAGTATAATTATATGACTATTGAAACTCCTAGAATTCCCGCTATATTTGGAGTTCTGAAAATCCACAAGGACCTGTCTAAACCCCTCTTCGGCCTATAGTAGATTCATGGTGGTCTAAAACTAGATATATAGCTAGGTTCTTGGATGGTAAACTGAAAAATATGGTCTTGAACTTCCCCCATTTATGTCAGGATGAATGGCAGTTCTTGGAGAAATTTAAAAATCTTATTACTTTTGGGGAGGGGGAGTTTTCATTACGATCGATGTTAAGGACCTTTTCAGTTCTATACCACATGGTATGGGTTTGGATTGGTTTTCTGATTTTTTGTTTACCAATTTTAGTATTGAACTGGGCCATATCAATACTTATACCCAGTTAATGGAAATGGTTTTAAAAAATAATTATATGTATTTTGAGGGCCATTACTTCAAACAACTTGAGGGTGTAGCAATGGGGTCAGCTTGTGGACCCCTTTTTGTTAACATAGTGATGGCATGGTGGGAGGAACATTTCCTATTCTGTTCTTTTTTGAACACATCTCTTTGTATCTGCGTTACCTTGATGACCTGTTTGTGGCATGGACAGGACCCTTGGAAGATATTCCTGTATTTATTGATTATCTCAATCAAAGTAGTAATTTTCTTAGATTTCCTATTTGGATGTACTGATTACTAAAATAGGTGATGGATATATTAAGTCCACAATTTTTAGGAAGCCCACCTATTCGAACAGTATGCTCCATTATTCTAGCAGTCACCCTATGCATGTTAAGCAAGGGATCATCAAGGGTCAGTTTGTTCGAGTTGCCCAGATGGTGTCTCAGTTTAATGACTTTTTGTTAGAATGTAAATTTATGAGTAATATGTTTCTTGATACGGGGTACCTCATTAGTTTGGTGTACAATATAAAACAGGAGGTTATTAATAAATGAAGTAATGGTTTTTATGTCCCAATATTGATAAGTTTTGATACGACAACTAATGGGCAATCTTCAGTACCCCTTAGAACTAACAATTAAAATTATAATTATAAAACAAATGGAGAAGATTTAGTTATTAATGGCGAATTACCAAAAGGTACTGAAAATTCTCAGGAGATTATATGTCCTTTTGTCAGTACATATTCCAGTGATAGTCATATAGTACAGGATATTGTTAAGAAAAACTGGGTTATTCTTAAGCGTGAACAGGTTATGTTGGACACTTTTGGAGACCATCCTAATTTTGTATTCCGGAAAGGTAAAAATATTAAGAGTTTACTAGAAAAGCCCCTAGTCATTGAGGCTAAGGGAAGTATGGCACCTTGTGACATCAATGTAAGCACATACTGAGAACATCAAGTATTAGTATTTGTGGTAAAAAAAATTGTGGTTAAGGGAAAATATAACTGTCCTACTCATGCAGTTGTTTACGCTGCTGTCTGTTCCCAGTGTTCAGCCTTTTATATTGGGAAGACCCAGCGTAAACCTGCATAACGTATATATGAGCACCTTTATGAAATCTGTCAGCAGGATGTAAAAAATGCATTATATAGACATTTAAGGATGTTCCCAGACCACAATTTTAAATTTTTTAGTTATCCAACAAGTGAAGTGTGAAGCCAGGGGGGGACCTTGGAAATTGCATCTTGAGAAGAAAGAAATCTGGTGGCAAATCTTTTTAAATGCTTATTCTCCACCAAGACTCAATGATGCAATATCCATTTTCACCAGGCTTAAATTAAAAGTCTTTGATAGATGAATAGAAAGTATTTATTTAAAGGACTATAATAGGTTCATAGTTCATAGATTAGTACTAAGCTAACTGCCAGTGCGAGCCATTTTAAGCCTAGCCAATTATCCCTTGTGAGACTCAAACCCTCTACCTTGTGTTTGTAAGCAAACACCTTAACCATTAGGCCACCCTCCCAACAAATAATAAAAGGATTTTAGTATATATACAGGTGTGTACACATTACAAATATTATATTATTTTTAAAATGTATTTTTAGAAGGTATTTATATTCTATATATATTTCTCAATATGCTTCTATATGTCCTTGTGTTTTATGTATTTAAATATGGTCCAATAAAATATATTTCCTTGGTGTTCCTTAGTTCATATGATAAGTTTTTCTTCTTTAAAGCTGTATCTTTTAAAATATTCAATTGATTGCAGTGTGTTTTTTTTTTCAAATTGATTAATTGATTCAATTTACATGGATATATAACTTGAATAATGCATGGTTTACTTTGTCTGAAGAAGTCTGGTGATGCTCACCAGATGAAGCGCTTACCAGTGGTTAATAAAGATTCGTTTTGGTGCTATTTCCTGATTTCCAGCCTCATGTGTCTTATCTCTTAAACCTGTCTTTTTTTTCCTTAGAAAAAAATAACTGTGCACCAACATGTCCTTAATACATTTTCCGTGTGTTTGTCTTCCCTCTAGCTACATGACAAGAGTTAACATGTTCAAGGAAGACATGTGGGGATGCAGGGTAGTTTTCACAAACACAGATTAGTTTTTGTCTGATTTGCTTTTCATAAAGGTTGCCTTGTTCCAGTGACTAATGCAGTTTCAGTACTATTTTTTCAGTTGTGAGGGATTTGATGCTCTGACATTAATTAATTGTCATTATCACTATGACATTTATTTTCTTGTATGTACCATGCCTGGCTTCACTGCTGGTTTGCTTTCAGAACTGGTACATCCTAAAAGCATTCTTCTCTTATAGATATTACTGCATTTTAGTGTGCTGTTATGTAGTGCCTTTATTTTTTACTCATGTATGATCACTAAACTAGAAAAATAAAAAGCCATATTGTCACTGGCATAATACATATTCTACTCTAAAACTTGGAATGCTTCCATGGATAAAACAAACTGTATTAAAGTATGATAAACTTATCAATATATAGCATAAATATATAAAAAAGCAACATTGCAAAACATAAAACTGACACTAAATTGTATACAAAACAACATGAGATTTTTGTAAGCAAAAAAATAAAATAACATCATAAATAAAATACACAAAATAATCCATCTTGTGACTGGGTAAATAAAAGAATTGCATTTCAATTGCCAGCCATGCATTTAGCAGAATCTTATTTGGTGGTCAGAATGATAAATACATTAGTATTCTATGGTAGGAGTCAGGGACCCCAAACCCCTTCTCCAAAGGACCTTTATCCACCATAGTTCTTTACTTCGGTACAGTTATCACTAGCACATTAAAGGTAGATGTGAAGGTCTTCTTTCATAGGAAGGTGCAGTAGTTTTGGTATCAGTCAAAAGTTTCATCTGACAACCAACAATCTGATTTTAGATTATGCCAACAGAAGTATGAAAACTATCAGGTGTTTAAGGAATATAATTTAGGAGATATTTAGAGCCTAAATGATGGTTATGATGCGAGGTCTTTAAGATTATTAGGGAAGGTTTCCCCATATTTGGGGCCTGGGATGGGGAAGGCATGGTTAGTGCAATACAGACTGTTTCTGGGACATTAAAGAAGTGGATCAGAGTGGTAAAGGTTGTCAATTAATAATAGGAAGTTTGCTGTAGAATGCTTCCTAAATGCTACAGGGTTAGCTGGGGTCATGGGTTTTATTTCTGTTTCAAAGGACACAACTTTATTGTCCAGTCTTACCAGAGAGGACATTACACTATGTTAGTGATGACCAGGTCCAGTATGTTTGCTTCCCAAGTGGGCATGTGGACTATCTGGTCCAGCCTGTTGGTGTTTACAAAGTCCTGGGATATCTGGATCTGCAGGTTTGGGGTAGTTAAATTCACCCATGAATATGGTACTGGGTTGAATGGTAAGCGCCTCCAGTAAGTTTACATTATGGGTTTTCTGAGTCATGGGGGGATCCTATAGCTAGTAAGAATATGGTATGAGACTTTGCCTGTGGTAATTTGGATGTGGAAAAGTTGAAACTCATCATCCTGTTTGACCATGTCCAGGGAATGCATTATCGTGGACCTTAACAAGGACACTGTCAACCTCCAAATGCTTGACCCTACACAGTTTGGTTTTGCCAAAGGGGGATCATGCCTGTTAAATTTGGTCGACTTCTTTGAAACAGTCACCAAAGCCTTGGACGAGGGGAAGACAGTACACTCCGCCTACCTTGACCTAGTCAAAGCCTTTGACACTATTCCTCACTCAGTCATAATAGATAAACTCTTCCAGCTAGGCATCAACCCGTATGCTTCCAGATGGGTAGCTAACTGGCTCACTGATATAACCCACTCAGTCAAAGTAGGGGAAGCCACCTTTAGTAGTAGACCTGTCATGAGCAGTGTACCACAAGGATCGGTCTTGGAGCCTCTACTGTTTAGGACATACTTTTCTGAGATGCAAGCCACAACCAGTGGTCTGTGGCTAACCAAGTTTGCAGATTACTGCAAGCTGGGCATTGTCTTATATTCCCCTAGTGATGTGAACATCCTCCAAGAGGGCCTTACCCAAACTAATGACTGGTGCCAGAAGCATGGCCTCAAACTGAATGCCAAGAAATGCATCATTATTCCCTTGGGGGAAAATGTCATCCCCACTAATTATGACATTCATAACAAAGTGCTAAGCATGCAATCAGCTGTGAGGGAGTTAGGCACCCAGGTTGATAGCAACCTGACTTTTGACCACCACCTTGTCTCTGTTGTACAGAAGGCTTTCTACATGGCCCACCTCATTAATAAGGGTATTTCATCCAGGAACAAGGAGGTCATAACATCCCTGTATTCCTCCCTTATCAGCCCTATTATCGAGTACAATGCCCCCTTTGGCATGTACCTTGCCAAGCATATGCAGCAGTTGGAGAGACCACAGAGGTTCCTGGCCAGGAAAATTTAGGGTCTCAAACACCTATCCTATACAGATAGGCTAAAAGCCCTGCCCCTCTACTCAGTCTCATACAGACTGCTCAGAGGTGACCTGTGGCTGGCATGCAAGGCCATTTCAGACCCAGCCTTGATGGGGTATGCTGCATATCCGTAAGACAAACTCCACTCACGCAACCCACATGCAAGGCCTAAACCTGGTCTGTGACATTAATAGAACTTATTGGCCAGATAGATTTGTGTCCCAAAGACTCCCCCGTTTGTGGAATAGACTCCCTCTCCATGTCAAGTAGAGTACCCCTCTAGCCCTTTTTAAGAAGAACCTGGAAGACTGGATGGGAAACGGAAAATATACCCCTGGGATCCCACCTGTGTCCCTGCTGGACAGGGGAAACAGGTAATGACTTTGAGGGAACATGGGCAAAATTCTTGGCTAGGCTTATAAGGGCCTCTGGGCCAAAAGGCTAGTATCATCCTATGAAACTATGAACCTTATTGTTAAAAAATAAAAACAAAGATGACAGTAACCTTTTTCTGATGTCTTGTATAACAAACTACATAGATAAATGTGAAACACATTGACCAAACAGTATGGAATCAATGTTACTCTGAGAATTTAGGAAACAACATACCATTAAGGGGGGCACAGAAGATGGTGGTGTTGCCTCACAGCAAGATGTTTCCTGGTTTGATTCTCAGCTTGTTCTCATGTTTTTTTTCTGGGTGCTCCAGATTCCTCCCACATGCCAAAGACATGCATTACTTGGATTGGGGACACTAAATTGGCCATAGGTGTATAGTGTACGGATGTGTGCAAGTTGCATGGAAAGGAAATGGCAGGGCTAGCCACCTGGAGGTATGAACCTCGGTTCTAGATTGTCACTGTTGAAATGACACCCTGACCCTATGTGGAAAGCAGAAAAAAAGGTGTTGTTGGAAGATGGATACCTTTAATTCATACACGAGGCACACTGCGATGAAGCATCAATAATTCTAAAGTGCAATTGGTAAAGACTATAAACATGAAAGGGAAGCAAAAGTCATCCAAAGAACTCCAGACCCAACATTTGGAAAGCATCAAAGTGAAAAATCCTAGCTTATACTGATAATTTACATATCCATTACCAAAATAACGGCTTGTTCCTTAAACTAAGGAAGAAAGCTAAAGCAGAGTAATATGTAACATGGTCAATTGACAAAAGCAAATATAATCTGCATTCACTGTACGAGAGTATGCTTAAAGTGGACAGTTTTCTTTGCTTTTCTTAGGAGCATTTTGAATGACAAAGAATAAGAACAGAACCAGTGCTGAAGAGGCACACATTGGATCAACAGTTAAAAAGTGAGTGCTTTTGTTCCTTTATTTAATAAAACAGAACTTCATCAGATAAACTATTGAGTTTTATGGTGAAGCTAACACTGTTCAACCAATTATATTCCCTTATCAAGTCAAACTTTTAAAACAATTTAAAGGTAAATTTAAAAAAATGGAAAAAAAATCTGTTACTATAGTTTAATTTCTTCAAATATAAAATATAAAATATCAATACATTACAAATAGTGAAGAACATTTCTCCCCAAGGAACCAGCTGGTATAAAATCATTGTTTGTGCAACCATGAACGTAGAAAGAGTAGCTAAGAACAAATACTCGGTGATGTTACAACTGTACATGTACTAAAGGCATAATATTTTGTCAGCTGTCAGTGTTAACACAGTACTAATAGATATCCCATCATTCATACAACAAAGTGTTCCCTATTCCACGGATGTTTGATTGTAACACCAAGGATATTGTTTATGTAGCGAACTACCTGTCCTGCTGTGCCTTCTATATAGACAAGACAGAAAATCAACTTCAGACGAGAACTTACCAACATGTATACACTATTAGAAGGTAGGCCAACACCAACCCTCTATACAGGCACACAGTTTCTTGTCAGAACTTTAATGAATTTGCTTCCTGTGTTATAGAAAAAGTGGCAGTAAACAACAGAGGAGGTAATTGGTCTCATCTGGAATTTAGAGAAATATACTTGCAGATTTTACTACACAGTTTCCAGGCATCAATGACATGATATGTATTTGTAGTGTGTTAGCACTGACAGCTCACAAAATATATCACACCCTTTCGTACATGTACAGCATTAACATCCCCCAGTATTTGTTCTCAGCTACTTACTCTTTCGACTTTCACCTTTGCATTAATAATTATTTTATATGAGCTGTTTCCTTGCAGAGAAAGACTTCACTATCTGTAATGTACTGATATTTTAGATTTTTATATTAAATTTTCTCTAGTAACAGATTTTCAGTTTTTTTTTAAATGTACGTTTAAATTTTTTTAGGGTTTTGATTTGTTTGATAAGAGAATATGGTTTGCTGAACAGTGTTAAACTATTATGTTTTACAGTGAAGTTATCTGATGAAGTTCTGTTTGACCCAGTAAAAGAAAATAAGTGCTCAGTTCTTATCTGTTGACCCGACATGTCTTTCTTCAACAATGATTCTGTTCTTACTCTTTGTGGTTACTATCATTCAAGTCTTTGTGATACATTTTTTGCTCTTTGGATTACTGCAGTTTAACATGTCACAGGAGAGGTCGAATACACATGTTAGAAGGGACTAGTGACTCTTACTGGTACCAATGATGAAAATTTGACAACTGATTTCAGTGTTAACACAGTTAAATGCCAAAATTGAGAAAGCTGTTCTGATAGACCAAAGCCATATCAGTGGCCAGTCCAACAGGGTCAAACCTTATCATGATAATGTCAACTGGCATGGGCCTACTTACTCGGACGTGTTAACAGGATGCAGTACCACAACTGGACAGAACCCTGCTGCAGTAAGTATGGGTTTGGATCAACTTGACGATTTTCCTACCAACAATGGTGACTTTTTAACTTGGCTTACAACTCAGAAGTGTTTATTATTGGTAATGAAGCGGTTACCACTAACTTCAAAGAAAGGCTTTTTAAGCTGGAAAAACTGTTAAGGTATCATGGGTTGCAGTTAGACAATGCTTTTTTTTTGAAGATTGTATAAAACTGTAGCACATCCCTAAGGGGCTCAGGATATTTAAATTCCTGAATAACATTCAAAATGGATCAATTTTACATCAAGAGCTTTTAAAACTGTTTGACCACACAGCACTAAATTATATGATGTTACTCATCAGGGACAACCACAAACAATGGCAACTTTAGAAGAGGAAATAGTAACATTGCAGTGTTCCATTACATGAGATGCACCATTTCCTCTTACGTAAACCACTACAAAGGACTGCTTAATAGGGTTGAACAGCATGTTATTACAATTAAAAAGAGAAAAAGAAAAAAAAACTTAAGGGACCAACAAGATTACGAACTGAAATGTGTTTATCTACTTCCCAAGCAAGCTACCAAAAATAGAGTTTCATTGGTCGATGCACCTGAACTGATCACCCCCATTGGATACACTGTGATACAACCCACAGCAGACTCTTTGACCAGAAGTTAAAAATCTTTGGGACAAGCTATCCCCTCTACTGAGAAGATCGGCAAGGTTATGGATGTCCACTCGACTGGAACATTATGTACCAGCTACAGAAGTTCAACAGACAAATTTTCACTACCAGTCAAACAGCAGATCAAGAGGGAGGGGGAAGAACAATTCATTGTATCAGCATTAGACAACAACACAGGAGACTCTTAATTTTGAATTTCAAGGACTTAAGATTTAAGCTACAGTGATACACAGTTAAGTGATTTACATGCTACATTGTTCTCTAAAGGATTTAATTTTATTCCGAGTAAACCTAATGTAGAAGAAAAAATTCCTGATGTTAAACTGTTTGCCAGAAAGACTAACTTGAGATTATTTTTCAACAAGAAAGCAGTTGTTGAAGTCTAAGTTGCACAGACCAAGCATTTTCAACCCCCCACTGTTACCCCAGTAACTCTGTTTGAGAAGCTATGCAAGTGTGACCTCAGGCATGCACACAATGTTTCCACATCACAGGACTTTAACGTAAGTAAAGAAGAGCAAAAGGTCTTATCGGAGCTTCTAATAAAGGAATTAGGATCAAGAAGCCCAACAAGGGGGGGGAGAGGTGGTGATAATAAACTACTTATATGCTTGAAAAGTGTTAACATTCAGCAGTGAATTTTTTTAGTCCAGCTTCTTTAAATGAAGTTAACATTGCTAACTACAGGGTGGACCTTTTATTGGAAGGACGTTTTCTAGAATATCACTGACCCAGAAGAAATTAATTTTCTGAGGGAAAAATTAACCCTCGACTCCATCTCAGTTTTTAATCCCAAACATCCATAAATCTACCACTGACCACTGTAATGAGGCCAATAGTTGCTGCTAAGGCCTCTAAAACTGAGCCACTAGCAAAATTTATAGACGCAAAATTGAATGAGTTTTTTTCTATGACAAGGGACACATTCTCAAGGATTCTTGGCATCTGTTGAAATGTTTAACAAATTGAGTTCAAATAGAAAACTGTATTTCTCACAATCGATGTGAAGGACTTATTTTTAAGTATTCCCCATGAGGAAGGCATGCAGTACTTTAGGTATTGATAGTGCACCCCAAACTAACACAGGACTCAATGTATGTGTTATCCACCCTCATGGACATGGTACTGAAAAACAAATTTTGCCTTTTTCAATGATGAATACTTCAAACAGAAAAAGCGGCTGGCAATGGGGGCTTCAGCAGCTCCAGTATTTGCCAATATAGTGCTTTGACTTTGGGAGAGAAGATTTATATTCAACACAAACCCCATGTGGCAGAAAAGGAATCCTGTCAAAGGACAGATGATCAGTTTTTCAGGACTGACAACTGGTGACATATGCTTTCTTAATGAACTGTATATTTTGATGGGTATGTTTAGGCAAAGGAAGTACCCAACCTCCTCCTTAAATGAACAAGGACATATAGTGTCAAGGGACAAATATACAGACTATCCCCCTATACTATGGCAAGCTGATTTCCAGTTCAGACCTACGAAAAATTATTTAGATACAGGTCTGACTTGCATCCTGACATACGGCCACAATGTTTTTTCGACAAGGATCATACAGAAAAACTGAAGAGGTGTTTTGGAGGCTTTTGGGCTAACCAATAAGTTGGGTCCATTCCCCAAAATCATTTACAGAAAAGGAAAAAAAAAAGTGAAAATTTTGAAAAAAAAACGAGTAAAGGTCGTCACACTAAATTAAGGAAAATGAAAAAATGTGGAGCCCTTAAGTAATGTAGCTTCATTTATGAATCTAACTTTACAATATGAAATTACAACAAAGTGTTCCCTATTCCAGGGCATTTGATTGCAACACCAAGGGTGGTGTTAATGTAGTGAACTGTCTGTCCTGACTTCTATATAGACAAGACAGAAAATCAACTTAATACAAGAACTTACCAACATGTATACACTATTATAAGTAAGGGAAACACCAATGCTCTATACAGGCACACAATTTCTTGTCAAAATTTAATAAAATTGTTTTTTGTTATAGAAAAAGTGGCAGTAAACAACAGGGGAGGTAACTGGTCTTAACTTGAATTTAGAGAAACACACTGGCAGATTTTATTAAATGCTACACAGTTTCCAGGCATCAGTGACAGGATATCTATTAGTAGTGTGTTAGCACTGACAGCTGACAAAATATATGATAGCATTTAATAGATATATAGTATTAACAGCTAGCTACTCTTTCTACTTTCACATTTGAACTAACGATTTTTTATCAGCTGGTTTCATGGGGAGAAACATTCTTCACTATTTATAATGTACTGATATTTTATATATTAGAAAATGTAAATATAGTAACAAATTTTTCGGTTTTCTTTTAAAAGTACCTTTAAATAAATTGTTTTAAGGCTTTGACAACTGATAAGAGAATATGATTGGTTGAACGGTGTTAAACTATTGTGTTTTATGATGAAGTTATCTGCTGAAGTTCCATTGTATTCAATAAATGGAAAAAAGCACTCAGTTTTTAACTGTTGTCCCGATGGGTGTTTCTTCAGCGGTGATTCTATTCTTATTCTTTGTGGTTAGTATTATCATTCGGTTCTTGGTGGAACATTCTTAACGCACATTATCCCTAGCTAGCTAGCATTTACAGTTCTCAAATATTTACCAAATATAAATTGCAAACTTAAGTTTCATTAATACATTTTAGGCTTTTGTACTTAAAGTCTAATAACAATTATATCAAAATTTCAGAGAGGTTTTTCCTGTAAGAACACATCATGACTTAACAAGAGAATAATGCCCCAGTTGTAATTTGCATTCCATTGATAAATGGGTTACCGAACTGGTTTGAGAAGAATTTCAGTCATGAAACTGTCTATTAAGCAAAATTAGAATGCATGAATTTACTACTTACAATAACTGAAAAGATAAAGGTGGATTATATCCAAAAAAGTGTGTGTGTACTAATTAATGCATGCCTACATCTTGAAAGTACATTTACTATAGAGCATTAAACATTATAACAAACAAACAAAAGATTAGGCAGAACATGACTAAAACACATGGGACGTGGTCAACGACTCCTGCACATTCATGACACAGAGGGATAAAGTCATGAGTACATGTAAAATGACTTACTCAGGCAATGGTTAATTTAGTAATTCAAGCACTGCAGGAAATGATCATGGAAAGGGTGTGGGAGTTGTGGTTGATGTCAGCTCATCCATCCGGGGAATGAATGTTTGTTGCTAATGAATGTCACTGCAGGATTAATGCCTGAACAACTGCTGCACACACCATGTAGGAAAGCAGGATAGGGCATGAGCTGACAGACATCACCCTACAGCCTGGTACAGTAGGCAGGTTAGCAGCACTGACTAATGTAGCAACTGTCATGTGAAACATGTTGGCAAACTGTGGGAGACACCATGAGCAGGATAAAAACTCCTAATGGTCTGCGGGACAATGGTGCACGATTCCTCATTTATGCCTCCTATGCCTGCTGTCCTTAGATGCTGGTAAGCAAGCTAATGTCTTAATGATGATGGAACTCAATGGCCAAGGAGATGCGGAGCAGGGGGCAAAAGGGCAGCAAATAATCACCAGGACTAGTTCATGAGCATAATAAGATGTCGGCCAGTCCTTTTACAAGTCTACATTACAGCCATCTCTTCCAAGGTAAACAGTAGAATGAGTCAGATAACCAGACAGAGGAAAACACTAAGATCATGTGCCTTCAGTGGGCCACAACACAGACCACAAAATACTCCATACCAGTTGCATTAAAGGGAAGTAATTTATTCACCAACACAGAGTTTCACACCAAATAAAAACCTATAGTGCTTTTGTCTCTCAAAGTTGCCAAGACTTCATCAGAGCTCGTCATTCCACGCTCGTTTCCCCTTAATATACTTTCACCATCATGAGCTAATCAACCCTCTTTTTGTCTCCATTTTCTACATGAGGTCAGGGTGTCATATTAACTGTCATCATCACTACTGAGTCGGTGCAGCTTCCTACCTTCAACACTCATGCCAGAGTCTTAAAGGTCTTCTCTCAAAACCCAGCTGTCTCTTTGTGGATGCCTCATTTCCTCTTGCATTCTTCCTGCCTGTCCCAAATCTTCATCAGATTGTCTTCTGATTCTCTGCACATGCGATGAACTACCATAATCTGTTCTCTTTGACCTTGCCTGCAGTTGGAGCTACTTTGGCTTCCGCTCTCATGTCCTCATTTTGTCATCTGTGCCACAAGGTGCATCCTATCTATCACAGGCACTTCATCTCCATCACCTCTATCTTCATCAATTGCTCTGTCTTTACTGCCCATACCATATAGTAGTAGTACTGGTCATACCACTGTTTTGTGCACCTTACTTTTCAACTTCTTTGGCATTCTTCTGTCATATACTACACCTGACACTCTGTGCCAACTGCCTGAAGCCCCTGTGATTCTAGCTTTGATCACCTCAACCTCTGCCAGATGCTTGAAGCTGTTGACTTATTCCACTACTTTTCTTCGATCACAATCTCTCACCTTCCGATTTTCTCCGTTTGCTGCCATTACAACTGTTTATCTGTGCTCCATTCCTCTGTCCTTGGCTGAAGTTCTTGCTCACAGTCTGCCTGTCATGCCACAGGAGCTTTGTTGACCCATGTCCTTCAACCTGTTTGCTAATGTAGTCCATCACCAATACAAACAGTGGGCTGGGAGCTGAATCCTGATGCACACCCACTCCTACTGGGAACCCCTCTGAGTCCAAACAGTGTTCATACTCGAGTCACTGGGTCCTTGTACATAACCTGCACAAATTCTGGGAAGTCAAATCATCACAAGACTGCTAAACTTAACTTTCTTGGGACCTTGTCATATACTTAGTCCTCATTCCACCATTTTAACAATCTGCCACACTACAAGCATTGGGCGAGTTGTGCTGCATCCTGATCTGAATCAGAACTGCTCATCTCCCATCTTACTTTCTGCAGCTCTTCATATTCATTCATCACTCACCCTTTCCAGAACTTTCATGCAGTGCAATAGCAGGCTGATGCCTCTATACTGCCCAGCGTTCTGACGCTAGTATCTGTGGTATACCTTTCTCTGCATACTGCCTCGAGTACCCTTAGGAGCCATTTCTTCCCTGTTTCACTCAACATCTAGATCATATCTGCCTTGATCATGAGCCTGCTGCTTTCCGAGACTTCATTTTCCTTAGTGCTGTTCTTACTTCTATGGTGGGTGTCTCATCTTCTCTCATCATAGGCTGTATCTGGGACAGTGCAGCCGCTATGGGGTTTTCTACATTTAGAAACTGCTGGAAGTACTCCTTCCATCTGCTTTTGATGTCCTGTGGACTGGTGAGCAGGTAGTTGCTGGCATCCCGTAGAATGGTGTCTATCTTTATCTTTCTGTCTTTGGCTTGCAACCTGCAATAGTTTCTTTGTGCCATTCACTGAGTCACTTTCCAGAAGATTATAGTGTGCCTCTGATGACTTGTTTTTTGCTGTTGCAACTCCTCTCTTAGGCTCTGTTAGCAAATCGTTAAACAAATTTAGCAATGTGCCATAAAGTTGACACTGAATGATCATCTAGGATGTCAAGGATTAAAAATCCCAAATTCTTGTTCCATAAATCATATATCAGTCTCAATAAAAAAAATTCCATGGATCTTTGAACATGCAAGTTGGCTCATTAAAAAAAGGTGTGAGGTTTCTGTTGATGAATATGGCTAAATAATGTTTTCAAGCCTCATACTGCCACCCTACCTGGTATAAATTACAATGTGTCCATCTTACCTATTTTACAATTAAAAGCGGCTAAGGTGCGACAAATTTTGATTTTTCATATATTCGCATGTATAATATTTTTCTTATTTTTACTTTTAACTGAGATTTCTTCTTACATATATATGTATGTGGAATGTTCACAATGTATACTGACTTAATTGTGGCTTCACTTGGGTATCTTTTTTTTTATATACAAATAATCATTCAGTGTCAGACTGATGGCACAATGACTGGTTCTTACAGTTTTACATGCTGCCAAATGTTTTTAACATTGTTAATGTTTGTTGAATGGTAAACCAGCATTTGGCTGATGATTTTTTTTGATTGGAATGGACATCCTTTGTGTCAATGAGGGTTTATAGTTTTGTTCTGGAATTAGATGTTTTTACACTACCATACATGTTTTAACTTGTATTTATTTAAACCATTCACAGTTTATAAATTTAGAATGAAATGTAAGTATGCTTCTTTAAATTAAATTATTGTATTAATTAGGTAATTTATTAGCTCATGGTTATGAAAAGTATATTAAGGAGAAATGTGTGTGTGGAATAGGTTCATAGTTTTATAGGTTGATACTAGGCTATCGGCCCTAGGGCCTATACAAGCCTAGCCATAACAATTCCCTGGATATTTCTTCACACAATATTTACTTCCCTGGACCCCTGTCTAGCAGGGTGACTGACATGATCCCCTGGGTGAATTTTCTATCTCCCATCCAATCGTCAAGGTTCTTTTTGAAGAGGGCCAAGGAGGCGCTCTGCTTGACATGTATGGGCAGTCTATTCCAGAGTAGTCTCTGGGTCAGGAACATATCCCTCCAGCATGTTTTGTTCATTTTGATGACAAGGTTTAGATCCCTGGAGCATGTGGCTCTGAAGGATTGGGATTTCTTTAAGTGGAGCATGTCCAATAGCTCAGGGTTTGACATGGCCTTGTATGTTAAGTAGAGATCACCTCTGAGTAGACGATATGCCACAGAGTATATCTAGAGTTTTTTTTAAATGGTCAACATATGGCATCTGCTTTAGGCCTGTGATTCTTTATTGAGGTATTTCTGCGGCCTTTCCAGCTGTTGCAGATCTCTTGTGAGGTACATACCAAACGCGGCATTATACTCTATAATGGTTCTAATGAGGATGAGTACAGTGTGACAATGACCTCCTTTTTTCTGGATGAAAAGCCCTTAGTGATGAGGTGTGCCACATAGAAGGATTTCCTGACTGTTGTGGCAATGTGATTATTCGAAGGTGAGACCACTGCCCACCTGTGTCCCTAAGTCTCTCATCACACTTTTGATGTTTAGTGTACTGCCATCTATGTGTTAATTCATGGGTACATGTTTTTTCCAAAGGGGATAACTATACATTTCTTGGCATTAAGCTTGAGCCCATGGCTCTGACACCAAGCATCTGTTTCTGTAAGGCCCCTTTGTAGAATATCCACATCATTTGGGGATTCAATAATGGATCCCAGTTTGCAATCATCTGCAAACTTTGTTAGCCAGTGTCCCTTAGTGTTGGCCTGTACTTCAGAGAAGTAGATGCCAAACAAGAGCAGTCCCAGGACTGAACCCTGAGGTACTCCACTTGTCACTTGTCTGGAGCTGGATTTGGAGTCTGCTACTTTTACAGTCTGGGTTCTGTCAGTTAGCCAGTTGGCAACCCATCGAGTGATGTAGGGACTTATGCCCAGCTTAGTAAGTTTATGTATTATTCCAGAGTGGGGGATGGTGTCGACAGCATTGGCAAGGTCCAGATAGGCTGTGTGGACCACCTTACCCTCGTCCACAGCTCTGGAGACTGATTCAAGGAAGTCAATCAGGTTCAGGAGACAAGATCGACCCTTCATGAACCCAAACTGGGTGGGATCCATTGTTTGAAGGTTGCCAATGTCTTTGTTTAAAGTTCCATGATAATGCACTCCATGCCCTTGCAGATCAGACTCGTTAGACTAATGGGACGGTAGTTCCCGGGATCCAAGTGGATCCCCCCTTGTGGAGTGAGATAACTGTAGCTGTGCACCACTCAGTGGGCACGAAGCCTGAGGTGAGGCTATGATTAAACATGACACTTAGGTGAGGTGCCGTTTCATTTTGTAGTTCATGTAGTACACAGCCCGGGATGTCATCTGGTCCCATGGATGCTGTATTCTTAGCTTTGGAGAGTGCAGTTTCTACCTGTGTGGCCGTGATTACCGGAATTTGGCAATCTTTTGCTATTGAGATGGGCCCTTTAGGGGGTGAAATTGGCATTAAATCGATCTGGCAGAATATTGGCAATATCCTTGAGATCAGTATATTTAATGCCATTCTGGTGTAGTTCAGAGCAGATCTGAGCATTGCCATTTAGATTTTTGACATAACTATAGAATGCCTTGTAGTTGTCTTTGGAATCTTTGGCAATTTTATTCTTGTAACTAGCTTTTGAGGACTTTAGGAGGCATCTCAGCTTCTTACGGAGGCTGGTAAGGAAGTTTTTTGCATCCTGGGATTTTCCTCTTTTCTGCAACAGTTTCTTCCTTCTGTTGTATAGTTTGTTTATAGCAGGGGCCACCAGATTGGCTTCCTTTTTTTGGAGGAGAGCATCTTGGTTCTATTTGGGATGGCATGATTCATGCACGAGTGGATATGCTCGTACAGTGCCTTAGTGTAGGATTCAGCAGTCAAACTTTCAGATCCTGTCTGCATGGGTGTCATGAAGTTTGTCACTTCTGACTTGAGTAGCATGAAGTTTGCTTTGGAGAAGTTTTTTACAGAGATTTCCTTACTGGGGAGTGGGGGTGGGATGTGGACGCCAAAGGTGATTTGCTTATGGTCAGACCTGACTAATGGGGGGATGACCACTGCTGTGGAGCATCTATCTCCCATGTTGGTAATGACCAAGTCTAGGATATTGGAAGCCCCTGGTGGGATAATGGATTAGTTGATCCAGGGCGTTGGAATTTCTGAATTCCAAGAACCATTGGGAAAAGGTGTTGGTACCAAAGTAGTTTTCCCAGTTAATGGCAAGGTAGTTGAAATCACCCAGTATTAGGGTGTTTGGTTATATCTTAATATTTTCCAGTATGTTTAGAAATATGTAGTGAGAATCTTGTGGCATGGTGGGGGATCTGTAGCAAGATATAATTTGGATTGCAGTCTTACCTAGTGTTAGTTGCACCTGGAGAATTTCAGATGCATTGTGTTGAGCAGCTAGCCTAGAGGTGTGAATACCCTTGATGAATACGGACACTCCTCCACTTTTAGTGTTTCGGTCTTGGTTTGGTGGCCGAAAAGTGTGGTAAGAGTTGTAGCCTGGTATTGCATGGGGTGCTCTCTAGAGCCTTGAACCAGGTCTCAGTTACTGCACAGATATCAATGTTCTCCATTTTTAGGAGTGCCTCGAGAGAGTGCATTCTGAGGTTTAGACTTCTAGCATTGAGTAGCATTACCTTCAGATTTTGCATGCTTGTATCTGTTACAGTGGTGGTTTTGTCCTTTGAACCTTGCCTAAAAAAGGCACTATAGGGCTGGCAAGAACTTTAGCTAGCAACCTGAATCCCAGGGGTGACAGGTGCAGACCATCTCTGGCAAAGCATCGTGGTTTGTCGATCATGTTTTCCCAGGCAGACAGATACTGGATCCCCTTTGAATCACACCAGAAGCTTAGCCAATTGTTGAAGTCAATCATTTTGTCCTTTTACTGTGGTATCATTCTGGGTGAAGGCAGGATGCTACTCAGGGGTAGGGTCCTACCTGCCTGGGCCACATGATCTGAGAGCTCTTTCATGTTTCTTTTCATGTAGTCCAGGGAGGTACGTCTCAAGTCATTCACTCCAACATGGACAATGACAGAGTCGTATTTGTACTTGTTGTGGAGTGACTTGAGTGCATGTGTTATGTGACGGATCCTGGCACTTGACAGGCAGCTGACTTTAATTTTCTCCTTGTTCAGCCTGGTGAGTGGGACATCAGTGTGTCTGACTATAGAGTCAACTGTGACTAACGTGTTGGGTACATTGTCTTACCTTAGGGGCTGTTGTTGGGTGGCACACTGGCGTTGTTAGCTATGTGTCACTTTGGTTATGACTGGTGTTTGTTTGCATTTCCGCTTCGGAGGTCCTTGTTGCTTGGGCAGATTAATGAAAAGGGCCTCCGCATATGTGGGTTTAATGTTGCTATGTGTGGGTGTTGATGGTTTGGGTTTTGAAGGACTATGTGTTGTTTGAGGTGTAGTGCAGGTGTTAACCACCTCTTGACTGTCTAGCACAATCTTGGCTGGAGAGAGCTTTGCTTCCAGTTTGGCTATGTAAGTGCATCTCTCGCAGGTTGTAGTGTTGGGTGGTAGGTGGAGAGAGTTGTCTGTGTACATGAAGTAGTTGCCGCATTGCCCCAGTATGCTCAGATTCACCAGGTAGACAGGAGAAATCACTGGAAGCTGACCCTTGGACATGCCTGTTTAGGTGGGGTTTTTTTGTAAAGTACAAGAGCTGTTTTCCCTTACCTTTGCAAGGTACTTTGCAATTATAGGCTGTTTGGTGCCTACGATTAATTTCTCCTTATTGACAAGGAGAGTTGAATGCTTGTATCCATTTCAGGCTTCCTAGTGCTTTCCAGCAGGTTCTAGAGCAAGTGCTAGTCACAGGTGTTCAGATTTTAGTGCTACTACTGAGAAACCAGCTAGTTCTAAGGGAAAATTTGAAAAGCAGACTTTCTGGCACCTGGAATAGTTTAACTGTAGCCCCACAATGCAAAAAAATGCACAAATACATGCGTTTTTACGCCAGAAAGTTGAAAGGGATAGAAATCAGCCCAAAAAGGTTAATAAAATTATGATTTCAGAGCTGGAAACCACTCCTCTAGCGTTAGATAGGCAGTACAATGCTCACCAGTCCCACTGGTAGGCAGTAGGACTTCCCTCTACCACAGCAAGGTCTGGATAGCTCTGAACACAGAAAATAAAGTCCTGAGACAAGCAAAGCCTGGAATCTGGACTATAATGGCTAGGAAAGGTGAGAAATGAGCAAACAAGATAGTATTTTTTATTTGGTTAAAACAAGCTAAATAATGCAATAATACAGTAAATAAACACAGAAAAGGCTAACACACATGTGTAGTCCTAAACAGTAAATGCAATTAAAACTCTACAAAATTAACAATTTAAAACTTTTTAAATGAAGCAAGGCAAGTGCACAACTGAAAAACGATTGATTAGTTCTGATGGAGTCTTGGCAACTGAGAGATGAAAACATTACAGGTTTTTATGTTGTGTTAAACTCTATTGTTTTGGTGAATAAATTACTTCTTTATAATGCAACTGGTATAGAGTACATTGCTGTGTGCCATACAACCCTCTTTTGATTTTTCATTTTGACATGGGAAAGGCCAGTAAGAAGGGACTAAGATAAGATCATTATAATACAAAAATACAAGTACTGCTGTAAATAACAAACAAGTAACAAGTGCAAATATAGCACTGATATGCAACTATACCAACCAGAAAAGGAGCACTGTAGCACAAGTCAGGAAAATCTGCAATGACAGGAGGATACCATTTTAAGTGAACTAGCTTAGGATGCCCACATCAGGCTACTTGGCAACCTGCCTTATATGCAGCTGTGCCACACCTCTACCTCTGGAAGAGGGCAGTACACTTCAGGGCACAGGGAGGAAGTGGGAACAGTTGGGTAGTCAGATTGATGTGGCCAGTGTAGTATAGGAAAGGGGAGAGAGAGAGAGGAGGGCTTTAGTCAGGTAAGATAACCAACCTTATGAGAGTGACATGGGGGAATTTTAGAGCACTTTTCCTCTGCATTCCCTATAAAACTATATAAAGAACTGTAAAAAGTACAGTACAGGAGTTACAATAGTAAGAATTCATGATATATACATATGCTCAAGGACAGGAACCATTGTGAATGAAATAAAGGGAAGAAGAATGTGGGCTTGGTCAGAGAAAAGACCAAATTGTGCACCTATAGACAGTTAGAATGACAGCCATGTGGATGCTAGATTTTTCTGTTCCCTACTGTTTTACCTCCAAGCATTTTATTAGCTACATGTAATAAATAATTCTATGAATATTTTCCCTTCTGGGCAGTTCTGAAAGTGGTATCCAAGTAATACAGAAAGTGTCATATCTGAGGGTGGGGGAATGGGAAGCACCGACTCCCCTTCTTCAGGTGTTGCTGGAAAGGTTACATAAGCCATTGTTCAGTAGCAGTTTCCCTAGAAGGTGCATGAATAAGATACCAAATGCTCTGGTTATCCAGCAGGGTGATGAAGATGGGACATCTTTGTTGGACAAAGAAAGACTACAAAGTATGGCTAGAACAATGAGACGGTTCCAGATCAAGTTCCTGCAAAACTGTGGCACAGGGTATGCTCAGTGTGAAGTCAGTGCATTTTTATAACTTTAATTCAGTGTCCTTTTCTAAAATAATGTAAAATATTATAAATTGCACAAGGCTTCCCTACAGATCATCACCAGCAGGCTACCAAGAATTTGCATGTCTATAAACTGGGCAAGTGGCTTTAACAGCTCACCAGATATGCTATGCAGATGACTTCACACTGGTCAGACTTGGTAAGCTGTTTCCTGTGCCTTTCTGTATCTGCTGAAGGTTTGAAAACATTGAGGATTACTACTTCATTTGTATTTGTTAACTGAGGTAGAGCATTGATCCACAATGGTCTTTATCACAAGCACCCTGTGAGCACTGTTTGGTTAAGCGACTTGTTCAGATTCGCACAGTAATCAAATGGAGACTGAAGACGTCAAACCATAGACTATGAGATAAAGCACATTAACAGCTCATAGTCAGGTCTCTACACTGTCTAAAAACATAACTTCCTGTGATCAGACACATCTGGGAAGACTGCATTCAGAATTTTGTGGGATTACTGGGAGGATTATTCACTTTATGCCCCGTCTGTTCTTCACTGTGTTGGCCATCAAGCCCCTAGCCCTCCTAAAAATCACTAAAGAAATTAATAGTTCTTGCATCATATGCTCTCCAAATTTTGTTTCTAAAAATTGGAAAAGTGCAGAGTTTCTGGGTTCTTTAGTTGCAGAGCTCCAAAAAGTAGTTACTAAATGGAATGGGGTGGGGAGCAGGACAAAAACTCAGTGCAGCCCGAGCGCAAACAGTTAATGATGGAACATACATGGCACTTGCTGAAAGGATAGCTGTTTAAAGCTTTCATTTAAAGGCTCACTGCTGCTTTTCTGCTGTGAGAAACATTTCTGCAATTTGTTTCCCACACTCCCCCTCTATTGGTATGGTGTTTTTATAGTTGGTGGCTTTGCAATTACCTGCCCCTAGTGTAAATTTCATCTGGGACCCTCCTCCCAGTCTAATGTCATTACATCATTCTACCCAATACAGTGAGAACATTTGAGAAGGCCAGTCAGCTTAGTTTCTGCTACTCCTTTCTCTCTTTCCACTGAAAAAAAATATATATATATATTTCTAAGCTTGTTTCCTGCCTTTCCTGTGGGTAGTCTAGCCGGGATATAGATTTTCTGTATCCAGGACTATTTGTAGGCTTCTAGGTCCCCCAAGCCTTTCTGTGTTGGAGGGAAGCCTTCTAGCTTAATTTTGTTTCTTAGAACTTGGCAGTTTTTTGTTTCAGCACTCGTCTGTTTCTTTGAGCTCAGCACTTGTTCAGAACTTATTGTAAGCACTAAATAAGCTACAAATTACTACAGCAGTCAACTTTCCTCACTGTCTAGAGGAAAACAGTTTCTAGTACTTAACAAATAAGCACCTATCCAGGCATGTCTAAGGGTCAGCTCCCGGTGTTTTCTCCTGTCTACCTGATAAATCTGGGCATCTTGGGGCAATGCAGTAATTTCCTCATATACACAGACAACCCTCTCCTCCTACCATCCAACACTACAACCCGTGAGAGATGCACTTATATAGCCAAACTGGAAGCAAAGCTCTCTTCACCCAAGACTGGACTAGACAGTCAAGAGGAGAAGGCAAACACTTGCACCACACCACACTCAGCACATAGCCCCTCAAAACCTACACAACCAAAACACACACATAGAAGCACAAAACACACACCTACATTCATGGAGGCTCTCAGTAAAAACCTGCCCGAGCAACAGGGACCTCCAAAGCAGAAACACAAGCAACCTCCACCCCCCAACACAACCCAAATGACACATAGCCCACAAATTCAGTGTGCCACTCAACCAAAGCCCATAAGGCATAACAACGTACCCAAAACTCTAGTCATAGGTGACTCTATAGTCAGGCACACTGATGTTTCACTCACCAGGCTAAACAAGGAGAAAGTTACTGTCAGCTGCCTGTCTGGTGCCAGGATCCACCACATAATGCATGCACTCAGGTCACTCCATAACAAGTACAAATATGACTCTGTCATTGTCCATGTTGGTGTGAATGACCTGAGACGTACCTCCTTGGACTACATGAAAAGGGACATGGAGGAGCTGACCAATCTTGTAGTCCAGGCAGGTATGACCCTAGCCTTGAGTAGCATCCTGCCATCATCCAGAATGATACCACAGTACAAGGACAAAATGATTGACTTCAACAATTGGCTGAGCTTCTGGTGTCATTCTAAGGGGATCCAGTATCTGTCTGCCTGGGATGACATGATCGACAGGCCACAATGCTTTGCCAGAGATGGCCTGCACCTGTCGCCCCTGGGATTCTGGATACTGGCTAAGGCTCTAGCCACCCCTATAGTGCCTTTTTTAGGCAAGGTTCAAATGACAAATTCACCACTCTAACAGGTACAGGCAAGAAGAATCTGAGGGTATTGCTACTCAATGCTAGAAGTCTAAACCTCAAATTGCACTCCCTTGAGGCACTCCTTAAAATGGAGAACATCAACATCTGTGCAGTGACAGAGACCTGGTTCAAGGCTCCAGAGAGTACCCCTGCATTACCAGGATATAATTCATACCACACCTGTCGGCCACCTAACCTGAACCAAAACACTAAAGGCGGAGGTGTGTCCATATTCATTAAGGATATCCACACCTCCAGGCTAGTTGCTCAGCATAATGCATCCGAGATTATCCAAGTGCAACTAACTCTGGGCAAGACCACAATCCAAATTGTAGCTTGCTACAGATCCCACACCATGCCCCAGGATTCCCACTCCTCATTTCTTAATACTGGAAAATATTAGGGTACAACCTAACACCCTAATAATGAGTGATTTCAACTACCCTACCATTAACTGGGAAAACTACTCATGTACCAACTCTTGTCCTCAACGTTTTCTGGAATTCATAAATTCCAATGCCATGGATCAATTTATCCACACCCCCACCAGGGGCAGCAATATCCTATACCTGGTTATTACCAACATGGGCAACCGGTGCTCCACACCAGAGGTCAATTCCTCGTTGGTCAGATCCGACCACAAGCTAATTACCCTAGACATCTACATCCCTCCCCCACCCCCCCATTAGGGAAACCACAGTAAAAAATACTTCTCCAAAGCCAACTTCACGCTTCTTAAGACAGAAGTGGCAAACTTCACGACACCCATGCTGATGGACAATAGAGGTATGACTGCTGAATCCTACACAAATGCACTTTATAAGCACTTACACGAGTGCATGGATCATGCAATCCCTAACAGAACCAAGATGCTATCCTCCAAAAAAAGGAAGCCAATCTGGTGGTCCCCTGCCATAAACAAACTCTACAACAAAAGAAAGAAACTGTTGCAAAAGAGTAAAATCCCATGATTGGAGGAACTCCCCGATCAGCCTCATTAAGAAGCTGAGATCCCTCATAAAATCCTGCAAAGCTAGTTATGAAAACAAAATCGCCACTGACTCTAAAGACAACCACAAAGCATTCTATAGCTATGTCAAGAATCTCAATGGCAACACTCAGATCTGCTCTGAGTTACAGCACAATGGCACTAAATATACAGAACAAACTGATATTGCCAACATCCTGGCAGATAGGTTCACTTTACCCCCCCTGTCATCCCCTTAAGGGCCCATCTCTATACCAGAAGAATGCAAAGTTCCTCTAATCACGGCTGCACAGGTAAAAAACACACTATCCAAAGCCAAGAACACAGCATCCATGGGACCTGATGACATCCCAGGCTGTGTTCTACATGAACTACAGAACGAACTGGCAACCTACCTAAGTACCATGTTCAATCATAGCCTCACCTCAGGCTATGTGCCCACTGAATGGCGCACAGTGACAGTTATCCCACTTTACAAAGTGGGAGCCACCACAAACCCCAGAAACTACCACCCCATTAGCCTAACGAGCCTGGTCTGCAAGACTATGAAATTTATCATCATGGAACTTATAAACAATGACATTGGTCATCTCCAAACTCAGGACCCCACCCAGTTTGGTTTTGTAAAAGGCAGATCATGTCTCCTAAACCTGACAGACTTCTTTGAAGCGGTCACCAAAGCCGTAGATGAGGGCAAGGTGGTTCACACAGCCTATCTGGATCTCGCCAAGGCTTTCGACACCATCCCCCACTCTGGAATTATAGATAAACTCACTAAACTAGGTATAAATCACTATGTCACAAGATGGGTTGCCAACTGGCTCACTGACAGAACCCACACTGTGAAAGTAGCAGACTCCAAATCCGACTTCAGACCAGTGACAAGTGGAGTAACACAGGATTCAGTCCTGGGACCTCTCCTGTTTGGTATCTACTTCTCTGAAGTACAGGCTAACACAGGTCTTTGGCTAATGAAGTTCACAGATGACTGCAAACTAAGAGCCATAATCAAAACTCTAAAAGATGTGGACATCCTACAAAAGGGCCTCGCTGAGACAGATGCCTGGTGTCAAAGCCATGGCTTCAAGCTCAATGCCAAAAAGTGCATTGTCATCCCTTTTGGTAAAAACGCAGTACCCATGAACTACCACATAGGTGATAGTCTAATTAACACTGAAAGTGTGATAAGAGACTTTGGGACACAGGTGGACAGTAGTCTCTCCTTTGATAATCACATCGCCTCAGTAGTCAGGAAATCCTTCTACGTGGCACACCTCATCACAAAAGGTTTCTCATCCAGGAAAAAAGAGGTAATTGTTCAACTCTACTCATCATTCATTAGACCCATTATAGTGTACAATGCCCCTTTTGGTATGTACCTCACAAGACATCTACAACAACTGGAAAGGCCACAGAAATACCTCACAAAGAGGATTATCAGCCTCAAGGAGATGCCCTATGCAGGCCATCTTAAAAACTGCAGCTTTACTCCGTTGCATTTCGCCTACTCAGAGGCGATCTCTGCCTAACACACAAAGCTATGTCAAACCCAGAAGTTTTAGACATGCTCCACTTAAAGAAATCCCAATCCCTACGAGCTACACGCGCTAGGGACCTAAACCTTGTCACCACAATAAACAGAACATGCTGGAGGGATAGATTCCTGTCCCAGAGACTTCCCATACTCTGGAACAAACTACCTATCTAAATCAAACAAAGCTCCTCATTAGCACTCTTCAAGAAAAATCTTGATGATTGGATGGGAGATAGGAAATTCACCCCAGGGATTACTTCTGTGGCTCTGCTTGACAGTGGCACAGAAAAATAATTTTCTTGGGTGGCAAAAGCCAGGGTACCTTTGGCTAGGCTTATATAGGCCCTAGGGCCAATAGACTAGTACCTACCTATGAACCTATGATATATCAGTTATAAAGATAATGACATTTTTTTTTTTTTTTTACAAATCTTCTTGATCCAGAAATTTACATCTATGGGTCCCTTAACTGTTGACTTCTAAGCTGGACTCCTTTGGCATTTTTGTTAAATTGGCCCTTGAATGTTATCCATTGGATTGGCAAATGGCTCCCAAATAGGCCCCAGGAAATCAAAGCAGGATAAGTTACCTCCACAAAGAAACTAATCACCAGCACCCCCCCCCTCCCCAGGGTTGTGGGTTAGGATTCTATAGTTTGGTATCTACTTCTCTGAAGTAAAAGCCAATAGCAAAATAGTTCCGGCTGACCAAGTCTCTAGATAACTGCAAGCTAGAAGCAGTCAGTCCCCAGATGACTTAGCCATTCTGCAGGAAGGTTTGTCCAAAATAACTGACATAAAAATCATGGACTGAAACTAAATTCCAAAATAATGCATTATTGTATGCTTTGGGAAGTAGTAAACTCCATGGCACTACCCCATTGACAATATGCCCCTAAGAGTTGACTCAGTTGTTCAGAATTTGGGAACTTACATAGACAGTAACCTAACTTTCAGCCAGCATGTATCCATTGTCAAAAGAACGTCCTATAATGCACAGCTTATAAACAAAAGGATTGCATGTAAATCTAGAGAGGTCATTGCCCCCCTCTTTATTCAGCCCTTATTAGGCCAATAATTGAGAATCATGCCCGCTTTGACATGCATTTGTCCAGACACATACAACTCCTGCAATGCCCACAAAGCAATCTTACTTAAAAGATACAAGGCCTAAACAATATGTCCTACATGGACACACACAAAGCCCTGTCACTATATTTTGTATCCTACAGACTTGTAAGAGATGATCTCTGTGTTAGGCATACAAGGCATCTGCCAACCCAATACTGGTGAATTTACCACACATCAACAAGTCAAATAGCATCAGAGATACTTTGTCTAGTGATCCAAACCTCTTCTGCAACATCAAAATGGTTTTGAGGGACAGGTATATCTCACAGAGGGTACCGCTGCTCTGGAACAAACTTGTTATTTTTTATAAAGCAAAGCTCATCCCTCTTCATATTTGAGTACAACATTGAGCTATGGGATGGGTAAACAAAAGGTTTTGCCAGAACTGACCACTATACTTCTAATGGATAAAGCAGGTTCCTAAATGCTTTATCCCATACATGGGTCCCCTGAAATTATCTATGGTATTATCTCAGTTATTGTCTTTAGGGGTAATATACAATTATCATCCGTGGGATGGGTAAGGTCAATCGTAGCACCAAATGGAATACATTTATTAGAGCAACAATAGGGAAATTGGCTAGGCTTCAAAAAGACCTGCAATGGCAACTAGCCTAGTGTTTACCTATGAACCTGTAATTACTGATGCACAAAATATCATTTATTTGCTCTAATGGCTAGATATGAACAAATTTTATTGCAGCATTTAATGAATACTAACATAAGGAAAGCTGCATAAAGTTACATACACTTGCCTGTTAAAGCAATGTTTCCTCATCTGTTTTTTTTTCTTTTGTGACACTATGAAATGCCATGTTATACTTTAAAAATGCTAAAAATATTTACCAAAAAGAAAAGCTGTGGCCACATGAGGTGATGAATATTTTACACATCCTGCTAACTGTTGTTTATAGATTCATTTGCCGATTAGGGCTACTGCCTTACAAAGTCACTTTTCTAAGATTCTAAAATAGCTGTATTGCTTTTAGCAGGGAGCTACATCTGAATCGACATACATGTATCCTCAGTATAAAGTCAAGTACCATATGAATTCGTAAGAGCATCAGGCAAGATGAATGATTTTCTCACAAGACAGCATTTGCAATATTAAGAAAACTGGAACATTGGATTACTTCTGCATATTAAGTATATTTTAATGAAATATGTAATGGAATCTAATCGAATGCAAACAGGAATTATATTTTTTCTTATGACCATCATTGGAATACTTGGAAATATATATATCCTGGTAATATTCTTATATATTTCATATCTGGATAGCAAGCTGAAGAAACCAGAGTTGATCCTTTGCAACCTGGGAGTGGCATGCTTGCTCCTGATTCTTACACAAGGGGTTCCATATTCAATGTTTTGGTTTAGAATGGCAAATCCCTTCAGTGATGCTGCATGTAAGGTTATTGTCTTTACATTTAGAGCTTCAAGGTGCTTGTCTATTGTTCTGACATGTCTTCTCAGTTGCTTTCAGTGTGTGACCATTTTCACTAGTGTTAACTGGGTTAGAATCAAACTCAAAATGCAAAATTATCTCAAAGTAATTATTGCTTTGCTTTACATCTTCAGCGCATTATTCAGTGTCAATCTACCATTTTCAACTATTTCTAGTTTCAACATCACAGCCACAGACTATGCAACAAATTTAGGATATTGCATTGTGATCGATCCAAGCACACTACTGTTTGAAGCCATAGGATACAGTGTTCTTACTCGTGACACGATATTTGTGGCTCTTATGGCCGTGGCCAGCAGCAACATTTTGTTAATATTATATAGGCATGGAAAGAAGGTAAAAGGCATAAGAAGCTCAGACCACAGTAAGGAGAGTTCAGTGGAGAGTAAAGCAGCGAAGACAGTAGTAACTCTAGTCGTGCTCTATGTTTCCATTTTTGGAATAGACAGTACAATCTGGTTATATCAGATAGCAACATCGAGCAAAATTTTAGATGCCGTGTCTGACATTCGCCATTTACTTTCTGTGTGTTATGCATCTGCCTTTCCTATTGTTAGTCTAATATTTAATCCAAGAATCAGAAATGTATTTAATTGCTATGCTGAACAGTAGTTAGACATGCCATATAGAACAGAAATGGAGGCAATAGATGTTGTATAACTGTGCATGTATTTAATACTAGGAACCGCAGAAACACCCATTTAATCTTTTTTTTTACCCCTGGACTGATCTGTCTGTATTTTATAAGTGCATTTCTTCTAAAAGGAAGACTGCACTTGATGTAATCTAAAAGTGGTAAAAGTTTCAATAGTCTATCATGATGTAAATAAAAGCATGTTTAACAGGGAATATATAAAAGGGAACATAAGCAGATAACTGTAAATGAAAACTTTTTACACTGGAAGTTAGTAATATATGCTGTAAACACAGTAAGAGTAATATCACCATATCAAATGAAAAACATAAGAAATTAATTCAACCATGCCAAAAAAGTTGATTATGGAGTGAGTTGCTTACTTTGCTTTAGAAAACAACTACTGTGGTCTAAATACAACTTCCTTCCTGCTCCACCACTGAATAGTGTGTAATACGCAGAGAATATTTCTACAGAAAAAAAAAAAACAAAAGCGGCTAAACAACTCCAAAGAACAAAGTAAAAATGGAAAAGCAGCAAACCAAAGACCAGGAAGGAACCGGGCCACAAAACTTATAAGCTTCCATTAGTTTAATAAAACACCGCGAACTTCATCAGAATAAATACAAAAACTTAAAACCATCCTTTAAATACTTGTCATGTGCTAAAAATCATCCAGTGACAAAATACTTCAAATTAATTATTTAAATAGCCATTTGTGATGTCATGAAAATTTAAAAATACACTACAAAATTTTTTAACATTGCATATGTATAAAAACATAAAAATGTATATTTATAATAGTCAAATAATGACAAACTACTACACAATGTTTCATCAAATAAAGGCCATTTTGTGAATAGCTTGGCACACTACATCAAAGCCTCTGTAACTGAAGAAAACACAATGTTAATAGTTTTATTTAGTCCTGGAGGGTAATCTGCTCTTAAAGCTATCTGACATTTAGTTTCCCTACAGTCTAATAAGGCTCTAAAATTACCTATAAAAGGACCACAAACTACTTTATCTAAGACAAAGAATTTCAATTTCAGTGTTGCAAGTAGAGTGAATCAAAGCAACAAGGTTTTTGAGCTGGCCTTCCCATTGCCCATTTCAGGTGGAATGGACATTATTAGGCGTGTTAAGGAAAACTGGAAGGTGTTGCTTGGACATTCTGATCTAAATTGGTGAAAGTCCTGGGTAATGAACCTTTGTTTACTTATAAAAAGGTATGTAACATAAGAAGTATACTTGAAAGTACTTACAAGACATCACACAATGGGGTCAAAGACCCTGTTGGGACTTTTGCTTATGATCACTGCAGGCAATTTAGATACATAGCCAACTCAGATTCAGTTGAGTTGAAACATTTCAAGAAAGTTATTTGGGCAAAGGACAGGTTTACATGTAATTCTGTGGGTATTGTTTATCTCGCAATATGTAATTCCTGTACCTGTTTTAATGTTGGCAAGACCATCAGGTCACTAAGTAGAAGGCTTTATGAGCATGTGTTGGCAGTGAGAAGCAAAGACAAGAATAATGCACTGGCACTACATGTTTTATTATGTAACAACTTTAAGAAATTTGCATTCTTTGTCTTAGATAAAGTAGTTTGTGGTCCTTTGGTAAGTAATTTTAGAGCCTTATTAAAATGTGGGGAAACTAAATGGCAGATAGCTTTAAGAGCAGATTACCCTCCAAGACAAAATTAAACTATTAACATCAAGTGTTTTCTTCGGTTACAGAGGCTTTGATGTAGTGAGCCAAGCTGTTCACAAAATGGGCTTTATTTGATGAAGCATTGTGTAGTAGTCTGTCATTATTTCACTATTATACATATAAATTTTTATGTCTTTATACATATGCAATGTTAAAAAATTTTGTAGTGCATTTGTAAATTGTTATGACATCACAATGGCTATTTAAATAATTAATTTGAAGTATTTTGTCACTGGATGATTTTTAGCACATGACAAGTATTTAAAGGGTGGTTTCAAGTTTTTGTATTTATTCTGATGAAGTTTGTGGTGTTTTATTAAAGTTTTGTGGTCTGGTTCCTTCCTGGTCTTTGGTTTGCTGATTTTCCATTAATATTTCTACAGAAAAACAATTACTTTACATATGAATTACCATTAATTAAACAAGAGCAGAATTAAACGTACAGTGTTTCAAAAGCAGACTAACTTTGTTGTAATGCTGCTGCTTAGAACAGCTAATGACAGAACCCGAGGCCTAAACCTGCAATGTCAAAAGCATAATATGGGTCTAATGGCACGCCAAGAGTCATGCTCAATTTCCAAAGGAGTAAAACACTGGAACCCACTTGGAATGCCTCAAAATGAAACTTGCAAGTTCATATACATATACCTTTGGTAGTCACATTACCACACATGCTGTTTTACAACCTCTGGATAAAACAAACACATGCTGTTTTTTTCTTTCACTTGACTAAATGAGGACTTAGCAGTGAAGTAGCATTTGATTAGCAGGTCTACAAAGAATATATATCCTTTTCTTAGAAATGTTTTAATAGCTCTGTCCCAGAAAAGAGAGGCATTTATGGAAGCTGGTTTAGAAATAACCCAGCCAACTATCCAAAAGCCCTTGTTCCCTTTTAATGTTTATTGTAAAATGTTGAAATAGGATTAAAATAAAAAGTGCACATTTAATATCTACTTTTACACTCATAATGGCTTTGTGTCATTATATAGAGGGCAATTTTAAGTTAATTCACTGATCCTGGTGTTCAGAGTCACAAAAGCTATGCTTTTAATTTAAAGTAGATGTTAAGAGCTCTGCATATTAAGAATTACCATAACATACCAGAGGACACCTGATTAGACAATCTATTTTTTGACTAACTTAATTAACTTTAACAGAGTGAGACTCATTGAGCAGACATTCGTCTTGACAGAAGAGTTTTATTCTAGTTACATCACTTACTTAGGATCTCACAATGTCCAGTTTATAAATGCATAACTTAAACAAGTGCTGTTATAGCCGAAAGCGCAGCACTCCTAGGACTACAATAGGTACCTGGGATTTGGCATATATCCAGTTCAATTCTAACACTGCAGAATACTGCATTACTGCCTTATCCTGCAAGAATACTGGACATATGTGCATACAGCAGGCTACAATCCTCACAGCTCCACATATCCATTGTTTATTTTTTCACATGATACACCTTCATTAGTTTTGCACAAAGTGTTACTATTTTGAAGACCAGTTATCCAGCACATACTTCCAGTACCACAATAGAACACCATTCCCTCTTTGTGCTAGAATTGTCAAAATAACATTCCTTGCATTTAACTACATTAATGTAGGTATTGAAATCAAAGGTCCAGTTACAGAGTTTTGTGGTATCTTATCACAATCCTTTGCTTGCTGTACAAAATGTACATTTATATACAGTACACTTTGTTACCTCATTCCCTGTATGTTTTGTGGTATTTATTGCTTTTTAATACAAAATGGCATTTATCTCAGTGGCTCTGGTTTGGTCTTTATCTGTGATGCTAATTTTTATCAAGTTACTTGAAGTTTGAAAAATATAAGTTTAAAATCATTATATGACTTTGCAAAAATGAGTACAGAGACTTATGGAGTTACAAGTAGTGGCATGATTTGAACTCTACCTAAAACATAGGCCAGAGAGTGTTTTATACTCCGAGCAAAATTATGATTTCCAGATACTTTTTAATATTCTGCACTGAGTGAAAAGTGACAAGATCATATGATACTGCACGATCTAGTGTCATCAGCTGTTACGGGTAAATCTCAGTCTAAAAATGAATACTTTAATTGTTCTGGTTAACAAATCTAAATAAGAGGACTGACCCACAGGGGACCAATTTCAGGCACAGCCTGAGTGGAAAAATATGATGTTCTTCGTGTTTCACTGTTGCAGTCATTACATTTGGGTAAACCTGCTGGCAGGTTGCCAGCAGTCGGCCTGAATTCCAAAGTCCCAGGTCCTGCGTCAGCCGCTGTCGCCCCTTCCCTGACGTCAAGTCATCAGGGGTATAAAAGATGTGGAGGATGCCATTTTCTTTAGTGTTTCTTGCCGCGCGGTGCCCGAAGCAGAAGCAGTTCACAAGTGCCGGTTGGCCGACTCCTGAGATTTTCGAGTTTGAATTTCAGATCTGAAGTCTTCTATAAAGCTAAGTACCCCATTGGGGAAACTTTTTTCTTGCTCCAGACTGATGTCAGAAAAAGTTAATAATTGTATTTCTTGTAGGAAGCAAATACCTCATAAGGACTTTCATTCTTACTGTAGTCCTTGCCTAGGCCCTGATCATAACTTTCTAGGTTGTCGGTTTTGTGCTAGATTTAACCAATGCACTATTAAGCGTCGGTATGATTTTGCATTAAACTACTTTGGACGCAGGTTTAATTATCCAGAAATGTCGCTGGAAAGCCATCCGACTACCGGAGTCCACAAAAAATGCAAAGAAAAATAAAGACAACTGAGGCCCAAAACTGACAACAAAGCTTCTCCTAAGCCAGTAGCCAGTTCTCAGTGATGCACTTTCTCAGCCCCTGACACCCGCTACTTTAGAGTTGCAGGCCGCTACCAACTCCCACGTGGAGTTGGCTATGCTGCTGGAAACTCAAGGTATTGGAGCCTCGGACGCTATTCCTTCAGATGGGTCTGGAGCCGCTGAGCAGGCACCGGCTTCTGAGGGTGTATTCAGACCTAAACATCTATACATTAAACCAACTTCAAAGGCAAAGACTAAAGTACCTTCAAAGGCAAAGAAGCAAACTCAAGAGCCATATGGACAAGCTTCCATGCCCAAAAAGCAGATGCTCAAAATGGCCGAAGACTTGATTACCTTGATCAGGGGATCCCATCCCCCTCCTGATAAGAGGCCTAGGCAAGAGACTGACTGAATCTTCAGATCAGGTTTCTATTTCTTCTGATTCCTCTTTTGATCAGGAATATTCTTTTCCCCCGTATGAGGATTCTGATGCTGAAGAATCTATACCTTCAGCTTCTCCTCCTGAGGACTATTCTGTTGGGGAAACCTTACATACCATGAGGGAGCATTTCCACTGGGAGAGCCAAGATTTTTCTGAATCTAAAAAGAGGCTCAGGGATTTCCTGTTACTACCTCAGCTCAAGCCACTAGCCATCCCACCTGTGTTAGACATTGTAGAAGATGTGTTTTCGGAGTCTAGCCTTACCCCTGACTCCTTACCTCCAGCTCCTGTTAAGCCTGACAGATATTACAGGGTTCCTGACTCACATAAATTTCTTTTTAAAAACCCTGCTGCAGACCCAGAAACTATTTATCTCGGTCCCAAAGAAGTTAAGGCTTCCACTGCAAAAAACTCTACCCCCTCTGACAGAGATTCTAGGGCACTGGATAGATGGGGGAAAAAAGGTTTACACATCTGCTACCTTGGCTATAAGGGCCTTAAACTGTCAGTTTCATATGCTCAAATATCAGCAACATGTCATGGCATTGCTTAAACAGAAAATGTTGTTAAACTCTGAATGTGCAGAAAACAAGGAAATGCAGGATATATTGCATGCAGCTGAACAAGTTAGGAAGCATACTTTGTAATGTGGTTTTGATTCTTTAGAGGCCTCCTGCAAGGCCACAGTTACAGGTTCTGTAATCAGGAGGCATGCTTGGTTAAAGGAACAAAATCTGCCTGATCATGTTAAAGTTAAATTATTAGATGCACCTTTACAGCATGATACTTTGTTTGGTGTTAAGGCAGAAGAGGTATTAAAGAAAATGGAGGACAACGCTAAATCTATGCAAACGGTCAAATATTTTTTACAAGTACAGCCACCTAGATTTAGTAGACACCGGCCAACAAAGAACTGGTCCTTTCCTGCATCAGGCAGACCTCAAAGTGGCAGACTCAGACGCCCTAGAGGCAGATCCCAGGTGCAAGGTTCATACCGCTCAAAGCAATGGGGGGCCTCTACCTCCAAAATTGGAGAAGACAAATCACAATCATTCAGGAAACAGACCCACTGACTTCCCCCTGCCTGCACCAAGCACTTATCTCCTGGCAGCCCCCTTAGGGGGGAAAATTAGCACTTTTTTCACAAAATTGGCACATTATAACCCAGGACAAGTGGGTTCTAAATATAGTGTCACAAGGCTACAAGTTCTATTTCCATACCCTGCCAAAAGCAAACGGCTGGCCAGATCTGCCAAAAAATCAATGGGCAGAGGCACAAAAACAAGTCTCATCCCTCATGGACATGGGGGCCATTCAACTAGTACCAGAGCAAGAGCAGGGACAAGGTTTTTACTCAAGACTGTTCTTGGTACCCAGAAAGGACAAGGCCTAGAGGCCAATACTGGACCTATCTATTTTGAACACTTTCCTAGATATTCCAAAATTCAAGATGTTGACTTTGCAGCAACTTCTGCCCATGCTGAGCAGGAACGCTTGGCTTGTGACTTTAGACCTAAAAGAGGCATACCTGCATGTCCCAATCAGACAAATATGCAGAAGATACCTCAGATTCAAGGCTGGCTCAATGCATTACCAATTCTCTGCACTACCCTTTGGCTTATCTACTGCACCCAGGGTCTTTACAAAATGCCTGGCACCAGTAATCGCATTCTGCAGACAAAGAGGAATACAAATATATCCTTACTTGGATGACTGTCTAATTCAAGCAGAGAACAAGGACATTCTACTACAGCATCTGGCGTTCATGAAAAGACTTCTAACATGCCTAGGGTACACAGTCAATGAAAAGAAATCAAAACTAGTACCCTCTCAAGAGATAATATTCCTGGGTGCAAGCTTAAATACAACTGCCCAGATGGCTTATCTCACGCCAGACAAAGAAAGGCAACTGACTACCTATTTCAAAATGCTGGCAACAAAGGCCCAGTTATCTGCAAGAAAAATTCTGCAGGCTTTGGGCTTCATGGCATCCTGCATCCTACTAATTCCATATGCAAGACTGCATATGAGGAAACTTCAATAGTACCTAAAAAGTGTTTGGACTCAACATTGCCATAGCCTGGAAACTATGATTACTCTCATTCCCTGCCTGCAACAGGAGTTTCAATGGTGGGCACAGGCTTGTCACCAAAACAAGGGACAGCCATTCACATTACCTCCAGCCAGGCAAACACTAACAACGGATGCATCAGATTACACCTGGGGGGCCCACACGGCAGGAAGATACATTCAGGGCACATGGACCTCAAACCAAATGCATCTACATATCAATCAAAAAGAGATGCTAGCAGTTCAAAATGCCCTGACAGCCTTTAAGGACCTACTGCATCCAGGACAACTACTGATAAAGACAGACAACACCATGGTCATGTGGTATATAAACAAGCAGGGGGGCAATCATTCTTACCCTCTTTGCAGACTAGCCATGACTTTGTGGGACACAGCATTGACTTACCAAGTGCACCTGCAGGCATAATTCCTGCCAGGAAGGAAAAATACTCTGGCAGACGACCTAAGCAGAAACCTCATGGATCCCCACAAGTGGCACCTGAATCAACAAGTCTTCAGCATGATAACAAGGAAATGGGGATGCCCAGACATAGATCTATTTGCCTCCCCTCAAAACTACCAACTAAAAAGATTCAGTACAAGGATTTATCACAGACAAGCATGGAAAGCGGACGCTGTATCTTTCGGCTGGAAAAACCTATCAGTATACGCATTTCCCCCTCTGCCTCTCCTCCGCAAGGTACTCCTAAAGGTCAGACAGGAGAAGCTGAGGATGATACTACTTGCCCAAGACTGGCCCTGCCAGTACTGGTATCCAGTACTAAGGAGCTTGTCTCAATGCCCAGCTTGGACCTTGCCTCAGATACCTCATCTACTGTCCCAGCAAAACAATCAGATCCTGCACAGCCAACTCAGGACTTTAAACCTGGCAGCATGGCAGATAATGTAGTCATTCAAAACACATCTCTCAGTAAAGCTGTGATGAATGTCATTTTGGAGGCCAGAAGGCCTAGTACTAGAAAATCTTATGCTGGAAAATGGAAGAGATTTTGTGTTTGGAACCACGCACAAGGAACTGATACAACTGTGCCAAATATTCCTCAGATTTTGTAATACTTAACTGAGATGCGGGACAAAGGTCTATCTTTTTCATCTATTAAAATTCATGCCTCTGTAGTATCATCTCATTACAATACAGAACCACCAATTTTTTCTCATCCCTTACTAAAACAGTACCTCAGAGGAGCCAAAAACTTAAGGCCTCCAAGAAGATCACCAATGCCTGCATGGGTCCTCAACTATGTCTTGGAAAAACTCACCCTGCCACCTTTTGAGCCAGCTGCAATGGCCGATATAAAGTTTTTATCTTGGAAAACAGCTCTGCTCCTAGCAATAACTTCTGCAAGATGAGTTTCAGAGCTTCAGGCACTCATGGCTGTGGAACCTTTTATCATTTTTTATCCAGACAGGTTCTCTCTGAAGACAAACCCAACATTTATGCCTAAGGTGGTGTCCAGTGTGGCTCTTAACCAAACTATTCATCTGCTAATTTTTTATCCAAATCCACAGAACAAGGGGGAGAGAATTCTGCATTCTTTGGACATTCATAGACAGCTTAGATTCTACTTGGACAGAACCAAAGTCTTCCGAAAGACAGAACAATTACTAGTGGCATATGCTGCAGCATCACAAGGAAAGGCTATCTCAAAGCAGACTAATTCAAAGTGGATAGGCCACTGCATTCATTTCTGCTACTTACACCATGGCAAGCCAGTGCCTAGGGGCATTAGGCCACATTCAACCAGAGCTGCAGGCACTTCAGCAGCCTTTTTCAGGGAAGTACCAACCAAAGACATTTTATAGGCTGCTACTTGGAGTTCAGTGAACACCTTTACCAAGCACTATCATCTGCCACTCTACTCTAAATCTGGGGCAGGCTTTGCCACTGCAGTGTTGCAGGGCCTCATAGCCACTCCTAATGCTGTTTAGCTCCAGCCTCCCATCCATAGCTTTGGGAATCTACCCAAATGTAATGACTGCAACAGTGAAACACGAAGAACATAGTACATCTGTGTACACTTACCATAAATGTAGATGTTCAAGTGTATTCACTGTTGCAGTCCAGGTTACCCACCCGCCATCCCCCTTTTTCTTCTGATGGAACCTATCTTTCCTTCTCTGATTTATACAACCTATGTGGTTATTTGCTTGTAGACGAAGGTAAAGTTTATATTGGTGCATGTATTTATATGTATATAAATTTTGGCTACCCTTTTAGGGGGCACCTGACATCTGGGGCAAGAAAAACTAAAGAAAATGGCATCCACTGCATCTTTTATACCCCTGATGACCTGACGTCAGGGAAGGGACGACAGCGGCTGATGCAGGACCCAGGAATTTGGAATTCAGGCTGACTGAGGGCAACCTGCCAGCAGGATTACCCAAATGTAATGACTGCAACAGTGAATACACTCGAACATCTACATTTATGGTAAGTGTACACAACTGTACTATACAAGAACAAAACAGACAAAATGGAATTTTATAAGATACAGAATCCAAGAACACAGAATGATTAGTACAGATCATCAACTTCTTACTAAGACCAGTGACAATATAAATCCTCGATCCTCTGTGATATAGACAGGTTCCAGTAAATAAGAATTCACAAACACTTTGGACACAGCTTAGAAGCAGTGGAATGTAGGGGGGGGGTGTAATAGGATGTAGACAATACAATAGCTAATTAAATCTGTGATGTTGTACATGTCACAAAACCAGTAAGACAAGAAAAAGGAGCGCTACAAATTCAGAGAGAAGCTTAGGTTATACCTATCAGCCATCCCTGAGTTTGATAAATTTGCTCAGACCCATCTAAAATCAATGACAGTGAGAAAAAGGTGATGTTTTTTAAACAAAAAGTGACATTCATTACAGTTACAGACATTTACGTCTGAAAAATGCATGTTAGTATATGTACTATATGCTATGTACTATATACTACACTATATATATATATATATATATATATATATATATATATATATATATATATATATATATACACATACACACACACACACACACACACACACACACACACACACACCCATACACACTATGTAGTATATGTAATATATTGTAATAACTCTCCTTTACACTAACGTGCCTATTGTATATTGTACTTTCTTTGTTGTCTCTAAATATTTCTGTTAAATTCTATGTAAAACAGACACTGTACCTGTCAATGTTGTTCTTGTTTTATTGGAGCTTTTCTCCCTGGCCTCCACTGAAAATGGGCTCACACCCAGATGAACTATCTCAGTCAACAAATGTAAAATAAATAAATACTCATTTTGTCAACTTTGTATGCCAGTGGTAAAATATTTAAAAAGTGTCCCCAAGCTGGGGTCATTGTCCCTAAATATATATTTGGCTATGTCCAAGATTGTTGTTGAGTTATGGCTTAAGGAAGGCTGCTCTTAACATGGTTATACAAACAGAAAGGAAGAAGGAAAGACTTGGGGAGATCAGAGGCTCTATGTCATGAACCACCCCCATTTAAATAGGAGATAGGCAGAAATATCAAAAAAGGCACCTTGTAGTTTAGTTGGGAGAAGGTTACAAACAAGTAGCATCATTACTCACCTTTATGGTGCACCTTAGCAGGCTCAGTAATAACACAGGTTACAATAAAGCAAAAAAGAATTAATACAGTACAGGATAATGCTTTGTAATGTCAGAAGCCTGTGTATAGAACAGAGTCAGATACTAGTTGTATTAGCATGATGTGGAAGCATAGCTGGTGTTCATACAGCAGAAGCATTTGTAACACTAGACAGACTGAAATATAGTGATAACTAGACTTAGAAATACAAAAAGCAAAGGCAAGCAGATTAATAGTGAGATAATACACACCATAGGAGAACGACGAAATACAATGTAGAAGAAAAGCCCAACTTAGAAATACTACCATATCCAAAATCCAACAGGACAATAAACTACTACTACACAAAATACAAACAGCAAATCAGAACCACCACAAGATATTCTGGTCCATATCAACAAACTTCTGCATCCAGCCAACACAACACAAGCTAGCCCCACAATAGATGCACTGTGAGGCTCTGTTCCTCTCATATTTTGTAAATTCTGTTGCCTCTCCCAAACTTACAATCTTCTATAGCTAGAACAATACCTTCAGACCCCACAGCTCATTCTCAAGCTCTGAAACTACAACTCATCCCAACCTCCATTATTAGGACTTAACTTTGAAACCCACCACCCTTCCCCAGATGAATTACAGTATCAGCTGAATACATCAAAATAGCTGCAAATGGTCTGGCATACTTTGTATCCATCTTAATAAACCAGTCTATCAAGGAAAGCTATGTTCCCTTTCTGTGAAAACAGTCCTACATATGTACCCTACATAAGGGTATAATTTCCACTGACATGTCCATTTACAGCACCATAGCTATCCTATTTCCTCTGTCTAAAATACTTGGAAAGTGTATACAGTTATGGGAAACTTTCTGGACAAAATTATAAAAAAAAAAGAGAGCACCAACTATTAACTTCCAGGCTTTTCAAAGGCTTACTTTGTTACATTCTAACTTACAGAAGTATATTTTAACATACTACTGAAGTCTGATGTCTCCACCCTTGCAAGAGGTAAGAGAAATCATGTATTAGTAGATATTTAAAGCACAAGACAAGTTTCCAAAGGCGAATGCCTGTTAGACACCCCTCAGTAAATTCAGTTTAGGTGGCTTAAATGCACTTCAATCAGGCTGTGCTGGAGAGCACCTCACTTATTTTTATATTTTAAAGTATAATTATAAACGGCATTTGGGAAGAGAAAGAAATTAACAGTGGGCCTGAGAGTGTCTTGATAATGTTTTAAAGTTCAGCAATTTAGGATTACCTGACCCAGAATGGTAATTCAGGGCAGTTCTGCTGAGGCGAAACTGTTTCAGACAAAGCTATATGAATCTGACTAGGAAGACATGATCCTATGATTTGGAGTCTGAGCTACAGCAATGGAAAGAGTGTCCTTTGGGATTTACTTTTGTCAATGAAATCAACACGTAGGCATTAGTTCCTGTCTGTAGTGGCTTGTAAATACTGTCATCTAATGGTGACTGGCTAAAGGAAATGCCGCTGACCAGCTATTACCTCATAATGGGTCTTAGACCAATGAAGAATGGAGAACAAGAATTGGGCACTAGTATCTTGTGCTGACAAAGTAATCTCAGATTTGACCCTAAGCAAAGGGATTGGTAGCTACGCATGTGTAAAAAGTTAAACTGGAGTACCATACATGAAAATACTCAGGCTGTATAGAGAGGTCAAAACACAGAAACATTTAGTAAGTAGAATGCATTATGAGTTAACATTTAGTAAGTAGAATGCATTATGAGTTAACATTTAGTAAGTAGAATGCATTATGAGTTCACATTTAGTAAGTAGAATGCATTATGAGTTAACATTTAGTAAGTAGAATGCATTATGAGTTAACATTTAGTAAGAATAAAGCTTGCAATGAGTCCATAAGGAATTGGAAACAATTACTAGGGATGCAAACAGACCAGGACTAGTGGAAAAAATATGTCTCTACCCTAGATATGCAACAAAATTACATAAGTTTAGAATATAATGACGACAATGCCTGCATAAATACTTCTATGTACCTGTCAGATCAGGTCATATTTATCAAGGCCTCTACATGGGATGCTGGAAACTAGCAAAAAAGTGCAAATACTGGTAAGGAATGCAGTCAACTCCAAGACTACAAACAGAAATGGTTAGGACTTTTTTTTAGACAATTTCTGGCCCCAGTAGTTTCATAGCCCCTTTAAGTATTTCTGCTAGAATCTGACAAGTGGAAAGATTGCGCCAGGCATGATACTAAATTGATGAACATGTATTGATGTCAGTTGCAAGTGTAATTGGAACAGTAACCAAAAAAATATTTTAGAACATTAACTCAGGATACAAACACACAGCTCAGTTAAAATATTACACATTGATTTTAATTTCTCATTGCAATAAGATGTTTCACTGTTCAGACTAGAATAATGTTAACTGAAATCATACTAGTACTACCCATAATACTATACATAATTTGATCCAAACAATTGCTCTATCCCAAAATAATATATAAAAGAAAATAAAATGTTTATATATTTTTGGCATCCAGGTAAATGAATTGCTTATAAAAACAAAACCCTGAAACTATGCTGGTTTATCTATGCCCAGTACATAAAACTATATGTAATTACTTCACTTTCTAAAGGAATATTGCATTGGACTGTTTTTTTTGTTTTTTTCTTATTTATTCATATATGAATTAAGTTTATGCCATGATAAAAAGAAAAATAAAATATAGTTATATAATTACATACAATATAAATCCAACATAATATTTTATATATTTGAATATATTCAAATCATCATAAAATTATAAATAGACAAGCCATCTTGAAAAGTTATATATTTACATTAGGTTCTTTCTATTCAACTACAGGTTTATAAAAGATATCAATTTCAAGATAAGATAAATTGAAGAATGTATATATGTATTTACATCAATATTAATGGCAATAGTGTTTTAGTAGTTGCACCTTATTATCCAATGGCTTATTGCATTTATGAAGTGTGAAACATTTATAATTACAAAATTATGAAATATCGTCTTAATAGGTACAGCAAATGATTCAAAGATCATTAGAATAAATTTTTAACTCTAAAAATCATGGTAGCAGATCAATCATAACTTTACTATATTAATTCTTTATAAGAAACCGTTAGCAGATCCATTTTGGAACTTTGTTTAAATGGAAAAATATAGATATGACAGGCAAAGATAAATTTCAATAACTACAACATTGTCCTTTTGGAATATCTATACATGATGACTTTTATGTTGAGCTTTCTAAATGGCTGACAAGATAAGGAAAATGACAGTGCATGCTGGGAAAGCAATATCCATAAGGTGGATTAAGAACATGTCGTTAGAATCCTCCCAATTAATTTTAGAATTATTTTCAGTCTTTTGTACAATCCTTATGGTCATGTGACATTCTATAATATAGTATTCCAGTCCAATTCTTAATACATATAAATCAATGTCTGCGTCCTTGAATTTTGCCTATTTCAAGAAAAAACAGTGCACCATCTATCCTTTTCACATTAGACTTAATCAAGGAAGTTCATGACAAGAGATTGTGAGTCAAATCTACAATATCAAATTCAAACAAATGAAGCCAGCAGCTGTTGGTACCAGAATACAAATAATTTATTCCATCATGACTGAGAGACAAATCCCTCAGGTGTCAAGTATACAGACCAGTTTCGGCTCAACAGAGCCTTCTTCAGTGAAAAAATATATATGTGTCAACACAGTATATATATATATCAGAAAATGACAAAAACCACAATGTGTAATTAACAAATCATGATTAACAAATCACAATTGATCATTGAGACCAGGTGGAAACATTGCCCCAAGTCTTATTATCCATTTCCTCTCCTTTGAAGTCAGCAAATCATGCCACTTTAATTTATCTTGACATTTACCCCTGATATAATCAATAATGCAAAACATAAAACTGGCTGTAGTATGTTTTAAACTGTGCTTATATAATGCATTATTACTTTTTAATGTCACTGATGTGTTCACCAAAAGCCCTAGAGGTCTGGCCATCATAAAACGCAGAACAAGTGCAGGTCACCAAATATATAACCCACTCTGAACTGCAGTTGGCCCAAAACTTGATCTCAAAAATATCAGGTGTGTTCTGACTGCTAAATTCACCAGTACGTGAGACTCTGTTACAAAATTTACAGTGCCCACATGGAATACAACCAACCACTGGAACCCCTGTAAAAGTTGATTGAATAAAAAGTAGAGGAGGGTATAATTAAGCAGGCTACCAAGGAACAATTGATGGTCTCGTCCCCTAAAAAACAGTATCTCTATATGCTTCCCAAAATACACAAACATGTTAGTAATCCCCCTGGCCGACCTATTGTTTCTGGACATGGGTCCTTGACGGAACCTCTATCTGAATATCTGACTTTTCATTTAAAACCATTATTAGGGTTGATTAGAGCTAGAATCCAAGACACCACACAATTTTTGGATATTATTAATGACATACAATTGGAGCCCGAATGGTTATTATGTACCCTTGATATTACGTCCCTCTATACCAATATTCCACACTGGGCAGGCCTACAAGCATTAGACTATTGGTTGGTCAGATCTGGTTTATATAAACCAGGTTTCAATACTTTTCTGGTTTGTCTCACGGAATATGTGCTAACTAGTAATATTTTTTACTATCAAAATAAATGCTTTTGGCAAATTAAGGGAACTGCTATGGGTGCATCCTTTGCACCCATTTATGCAGATCTATTTATGGCATATATCGAGGAGATAATAATTTATGACGCCAGCCATAACATTTACATGTGTGAGATGGACATGTGGCGTCGATATCTGGATGATTGTTGGTTGGTGTGGAAGGCTGATGACAAGTATCTTATGGAATTTCTTGATTATCTTAATAACAACATATGGGGTATTGAATTTAAGATGAGTTTTGACAGGTCTAAAATAATTTTTTTAGATGTTGAAATTCATAGGAATATGGACAATACTCTTTCTACTACCCTATTCAGAAAATTTCCAGAGTATAATTCTTTATTGCATGCCACCAGCTTCCACCCACAACATATCATCCAGAATATTCCTAAGTCTCAATTTCTAAGAGCCAGGAGAATTTGTTCCAGCCAAGGGTCTTATGCTAAGACTAGTGATGATTTGGCCGCTAGATTCAAAGATAGGGGGTATCGTTCGGGGACAGTTTATATGGCTAAACAGTGGGCTTCAAAATTTGACAGAACTGATTTATTGCGTTATAAAGATCATAGCAGCAGCCGAGGTTAGTTACTACTTATGGACGTAATACGGCTTTATGAAAATTGTTGACAGACATTGGAATATTCTTTTGATAATAGATTGCACAATATTCTTAGGGACAGATGTTCTTTCTCCTTTAAAACTATTGGGTCACATTTGAGTCATTATAAGAAGTCTTTGCCTGATTCCAAAGTTTTTATTCAATCAACTTTTACATGGGTTCCAGTGGTTGGTTGTATTCCATGTGGGCACTGTAAATTTTGTAACAGAGTCTCACGTACTGGTGAATTTAGCAGTCAGAACACACCTGATATTTTTGAGATCAAGTTTTGGGCCAACTGCAGTTCAGAGTGGGTTATATATTTGGTGACCTGCACTTGTTCTGCGTTTTATGTTGGCCAGACCTCTAGGGCTTTTCGTCTCAGAATTGGTGAACACATCAGTGACATTAAAAACAAGCGTAGTAATAATGCATTATATAAGCACAGTTTAAAACATACTACAGCCAGTTTTATGTTTTGCATTATTGATTATATCAGGGGTAAATGTCAAGATAAATTAAAGTGGCATGATTTGCTGACTTCAAAGGAGAGGAAATGGATAATAAGACTTGGGGCAATGTTTCCACCTGGTCTCAATGATCAATTGTGATTTGTTAATCATGATTTGTTAATTACACATTGTGATTGGTTTTTGTCATTTTCTGATATATATATATATATACTGTGTTGGAGCATTCATGAGCACACATATATATTTTTTCACTGAAGAAGGCTCTGTTGATCTCAGTCATGATGGAATAAATTATTTGTATTCTGGTACCAACAGCTGCTGGCTTCATTTGTTTGAATTTGTGGTGGTTTTTTGCCGTGCAGCGTCCTTTCGTGCATCCTTTTTGGATTCAAATCTACAATAATCAACTATAAATTCTAGTCCACACAAGGAATAATTTTAGACAGATATGTCACAAGGATAAAGTATATAGTACACGTGTATATAATTACATCTTATGAATCTGAAAAGGTTGTTAATCTAGGATACTTTATGTATTGTACATAATTTGTTTAGTATAGAAACATTTGTTGAGATACAGTTTGTTGCATTTTAAATGTTATACAAATTTACATGTATAACAAAGAATATCTACGGTTCCATTTCACTTCAGGCCAGCCATCTTGCTCACAAGTGCACATGGTCTATATTTTCCAAGTGGCTAGAATGAATGGGTACTAATGCAGGCTTATAGATAAATGTGATGACCCCCCCAGGTGTTTGATCACATGTAAACTGTGTTTGACTTGTTTTAACCTAGTCCTTCCACATTCAGTCCCCCCTCAGTGCTGTAATGTACAAAGCTTTTAGAAATTCTATGGAACAAAGGCAAACTCATTCTCTAAGTGGCATGTTAGTCCTTGTGCTGTCCTTTATTCTAACACCCCTACTTTATCTGGATTATAAATTTGAAATCCTTGCAGTAAATGGATTCATGTTGAGTCAAAGGTAATTTAGACAAATAAAAAGATAAAACAGTTTGCTGATACCACCTTTGACAAAGCACAACAATTTTGTTTTTGCAGGTAGGCAAGCCCCACTGCATCCCCAATGGGAAGACACACCCTACATATACCCCTGAACTTGTATATACCAATTCCAAGATTGCACAACAGTGAAGAAAAAAACAAACTGCTCTCTGCAAAAATAATTTCAGTGAACAGCACTCGCACTTTTTGTGTTCGCAAATATTATGTTCAATGATATGACATGCTATGCTCCTGCATTAAATCTACTTAACATGGGTAACTGGGGCAAAGCTGACATTTTCAAACAGAAATTCTAATTTAAATGTCAAACACTGAAAGTTTAGCAGTCGTGGAAAGTGTTATGAAGAATTAACACCCACTGTTGATGACTTGGAATACTTGTTACAACTTCCAGTCTAGCTTCTGACAACTGACCCTTGTTCATTTCTTGTCACTAGTTCAACCCAAGGGAAATGCATCCTTTATTTATTCTCATCAAAAGAGCAAAGTTGTTTCTCAAATCTACTAGTTAATAGACTTGACTGACAGATCAAAACAAGATTACTTGTACAGTTCTTCCTTGTACTTTGATTACAACCAAAACCACACTGTCAACTTTGGGCTGATCTCCTGGGCTTCAGTATAGGAGTTAAATGTAATTCTATAGTCGACAATTTTGTTAACTGTTGCAGCTGAGGTACTCAGTTTGGTCATAAATCCATAGCAAACAGTGTTACATATAAAGCTAAGAAAAAAATAAAATGCAAGAAAGTCTCCATGGTGGGGTAAAGAATTATCATGTTTGACCACCATAAAGAAAAGTGCAGAATTTATAGAATCATTCCCACTTTTGCTAATACTAGCAGACTTCTGATGTACCATATCCAGATTAGTAAAAGTAGGTAAGAGTAAGTTATCAACCCAGACACAAAACACAAAGATATATAATAGACAATAGCTTTTTAACTAGCGAAAGCTATCCCTGTATGACTGATTATGCATCAAGAAACTTATTTTTCCTATAAAATAGCAAATGTCTTTAATTTTTTTTCCTGTACTATTGAATGCAAACCTGTTACGCAGAATGATCTTTATGGTTTTGAATATCACTACAAAGTGTGCTCCACTCTTAGTGGAGATGGTATTAGGATAGTTCTTGCAGAGCAAAGACATGCTGTACATGGTGTGATAACATTCCACTTTATCCTAATAGTTCCTTGAGGTGCTGACTGATTTACCTACTGGTGATTTCATTTAAAGTTTTTTTAAGAAAAGTTTATGCCCAAGAAAATCAGTAGTCCTGCACATTTACAAGGGTGGAAACATATCTAGTACTAACTACAGACCTATCAGCCTTACTTCTAAATTATGTTTTGTATACATATCCCTAGGCTACATCAAAATGGTCTGAAATAAACATCGTCAACTAGCATGGTTTCACCACAAGTCACTCAAGCTGATCACGTGTAACAGATATTTATGAAACTTTGGCAAGTCTCGGCATTTAGGCCTAATAAGGTCATATAGTTAGACCTTTAATTCACTCATCTATGCTGGCACCAAGCTTCAGGAATAGAATTTATGTAGTACCAGCACCAAGCTTCAGGAACAGTATTTATGTAGTACCAGCACCAAGCTTCATGAACAGTATTTATGTAGTACCAGCACCAAGCTTCAGGAACAGTATTTATGTAGTACCAGCACCAAGCTTCAGGAACAGTATTTATATGTAGTACCAGCACCAAGCTTCAGGAACAGTATTTATATGTAGTACCAGCACCAAGCTTCAGGAATAGAATTTATGTAGTACCAGCACCAAGCTTCAGGACTAGTGTTTATGTAGTACCAGCACCAAGCTTCAGGAATAGTATTTGTGTAGTACCATTCAACAATACAAATAGGGACCAAGGTTTCAGATGACTGTCAGACTACAGAATGACTTGCCATTAGCAGTGTAGGGTTCTTGATCAGTTTACAAATCCTCACTTGATAACTGTTTTAGGTGAAGAAAGTTATTTCAGTATAAAGGAGTCTGACTTTCTTGATGGTCTTTGGACCCAAATTGTGGTTATAACAAGCTATGAAACTAGAAAAAATATTGTTCAAGAAGATCCCTCTAGAGCATGCTTTCCACATTACAAACCTTATTACTAGCACATTCTTATCCTTTAGTTCACAGGATAATACACTGCGATACAATCAGGCTATATGCAAGGATCCCATGGCACAAGTATGAACAGTATTCAGACTCACATCAAGCTTCCTAGTAGGAGTCGGGGTGCATCAGGGTTCAACTCTGAGCTCCCTGCTGCTCATACTGGTGATGGACTATATACTATCAAACAGGTTAAAAAATATAGATCAACAAAGTTGTTGTATGCAGACAATGTGACATTACAAGTAGACTCTGTACAGGAATTTCAGCAAAATGATAGGGTAATGGATTTCAAAACTGAAGACACTTTGGATGAAACAGAGTACAGACAAGACATTTATCATACCAGCAAGTGGGGAGAAATCAAAATAAGGAGAAAATAAATAGAATAGAAGACTGTGAAACAGATTAAGAGCACCAGTAACTGGGAGGGGTGGTTGAGGAGAAGGGAAGTCAAAATAAGAAGGTCAAAGCTAGTGTCATGAAGCTGAAGCCTATTGGTCTGAATGTTAGGGGCTGTGTAAGGCAGAATGATGAATAAGGTGATAAGTGTAAAAATAGTGCAACCAGCACTATCGTAGGGTATGGAAACCTGGGCAGTGAAGGCAGAGCAGTTGAGGGAGCTAAAGGTGATGGAGATTTAGTGCCTTAAATGGGTAACAAGATACACAAAGACAGATAAAGAAAAGAGGACAGACCAGAAGACAAAGTATTTCCTATTGTACAGGTCAAAGACAACAAATTACAGTTGTTCAGACACATGGGCAAGAAAACAGAAGACAGTTAAGTGGGAAAGATTTGGAAGACACAAAAAGCAAGCATGAATAATTGAGATTATTCAGTGAAGACAGGGATGAATTGTGTGAGAGAAGGCCTGTGATAGGCATGACTGTAAAGTAGGAGAGTGGCACTTAATTGAGAGAGATGACCCTTGACATGACACACGACCTCATGTAGAAAATATGGAAAGGTGGTGGTGTTGAAGTCTTAATCATTCATGACCACTTCACTTCCCAGAGCCAAACTTCATTATCATGATCATGCCTTCCTCATCCTGGAAGTCATGGTCTGGGAAACTCATTACCCCCGAATCTCAAAACCTCTTTACATACTCCCCTTTCTATAAACAACTTAAAGATCATTGTGTCTGAAGTAGAATGCTAGCACTTTCCCTATTGGGCACATTACCTAATCACCAACCCTCCCCTTTCTACCATCAGGCACCTCTTTATCAGCTTCAAAATATTTTTTGTCCATCACATCTCTATACACTAATTTGTTGATCTCTTATTAGATTGCAAATATTTTATATATATATCTCATCTATATATGGCCTTACATTTTTCTTTACTCTCTCTATTCTATATACTTCGAAAGTGAAAGGGAAAGAGCACACAGATTAACACATTTCCCTTTTAACTCTAAACTGCCCTTTCCAAATAAAACAATAACTGGAAATACATGAAGTATAACTGTTATTTGCCCCATGTGATCACCGCACAGTCCTGCTTTTCTTTGTATTTTTTCTGGTTAGACTGCTTGCCAAATGTTATTTCTTTTAATCTCCAGGCTGAGACTGAAATGGGCCCATTAAGATCAGTTGTCTTCCCTGGTTACCAGGGTAAATACATAAATATGAAAAGAGAGAGTTTGAATCCCAGGCTGCATCTCATTTTACAAGCTATATTTACCCAACTGCTACAAAGGGACATGTGCCTCACCAGCTATGCAGCACTAAATGCCAAGCATCTTGTAAAGGCCAACTAGTCAGTCGCATAGGGCGCCGGTGTAGCAGGGGCACTTTTTCAGTATTTATTTAATGTAGATAGCCAGGATGGGGGCACTGGGTGGTGTGGTGGGGGGCGCCATGGAGCCCTTTTGCCTAGGGCACCAGTTGACCTAAGGCTCCTGAGTAACACTGCCAGTAGCTGCTCAGGTAATTATCAGGGCTTGTATGTTCTGAGAAAAGGAGAGACTAGTAAATCAATCGTGCTTCGTTATGGACACAAGTAAGAAAAGGAGTGACTAGTAAATCAATCGTGCTTCGTTATGGACACAAGTAAGAAAAGGAGAGACTAGTAAATCAATCGTGCTTCGTTATGGACACAAGTAAGAAAAGGAGAGACTAGTAAATCAATCGTGCTTTGTTATGGACACAAGTAAGAAAAGGAGAGACTAGTAAATCAATCGTGCTTCGTTATGGACACAAGTAAGAAAAGGAGAGACTAGTAAATCAATCGTGCTTCGTTATGGACACAAGTAAGAAAAGGAGAGACTAGTAAACCAATCGTGCTTCGTTATGGACACAAGTAAGAAAAGGAGAGACTAGTAAATCAATCGTGCTTCGTTATGGACACAAGTAAGAAAAGGAGAGACTAGTAAACCAATCATGCTTCGTTATGGACACAAGTAAGAAAAGGAGAGACTAGTAAATCAATCGTGCTTTGTTATGGACACAAGAAAGGTTATACAGGAACAGTGGCAAAATGAAGTTAGCAAAGTACACAACTGGAGAGATTGACATAGGTTCATAGATACTTACTAGGCTATCGATCTCTGAGAATCTGAAGATGACTAACCTTACTAGACCCAACCCAGTTTAGTTTCATCAAGGGAAGATCATGCCTACTCAACCTGGTGGACTTCTTTGAGAAGGTCACCAAAGCAATGGATGAGGGCAAAACCATTCATACTGCCTACCTTGACCTGGCCGAGGCATTTGATAATACCCCACTCGGGCATTATTGACAAACTCAAGAGCTTAGATGCAAACCCATACATCACCCAGTGGAAAGCCAACTAGCTCACTGATAGGACCCAGTAAGTTAGAATTGGGAAGTTCACCTCTACAAAGAGGCCAGTCATAAGTGGTGTCCCTCAAGGATAAATCCTTGGACTGCTCCTTTTTGGCATTTGCTTCTCAGAAGTCAAGGCCAATGTCAGTGGTCTCTGGCTGACTAAATTTGCAGATGATTGAAAATTAGGAGTTGTTGAATCTTACACTGACAAATGTTCTCCAGGAGTGGCTGACACAGACAAACAACTGGTGTCAGAGCCATGGACTAAAACTAAATGCCAACAAATGCGTAATAGTATCCTTTGGGAAGTCATCCAACCTTGGTAGCTATCATATTGACAACACACCCCTTAGAATTGACCCAGTAGTAAGGGACTTGGGACACGCATAGATAGTAATCTAGCCTTTGACCATCATGTGTCTACAGTGGTGAGGAAATTATTTTATGTTGCGCAACTTATAAACAAAGGTATGGCATCTAAGTCCAGGAAATCATTGTTCTACTGTATTCGGCATTCATCAGCCCTATCATTGAGTACAATGCCCTCTTTGGTATGTACCTAACCAGGCATATCCAGCAACTGGAACATCCACATGGTTCCTCACCAAAAGAATCCAGGGTGTAAGTAAAATGTCCTGTGCAGACCACCTCAAGACCCTATCCCTGTATTCTGTCTGCTACAGGCTTTTGAGAGGATATCTATGCCTGGCATACAGGGCATTGTCAGACCCCCCTCTCATGGACTCCTGCATATCCACAAAACAAACAGCACCAGAATTGCCCATTCAAAAGACTTAAACCTTGCATGTGATATAAATAGGACCTGCTGGAGAGAGAGATATGCAGCTCAGAAACTACCCTGCCTATGGAACAGACTGCCCATCCATGTGAAGCAGAGTTCCTCCCTATCCCCAATTCAAGTGCAACTTGGACAATTGGATGGAAAACTGGAAATTCATCCCTGGTTTGGCACCTATGTCTCTAATGGACACAGGTAACCTGTAAATAGTTCATCTTCTAGGCCCATGCTTACACTTATCAAGGGTATCAGAACTTGTCAGAAAGTTGGGATGCATGGCTAGGCTTAAAAAGGCCCTTGTGGTTGTTAGCCCAGTAAACATGTATGAACCTTACACTCCTGTGGTACTTTTTAGCTTTTAGATTGTGCATTTAAAGAATTCAGACGTAGGCAGGACAAGGACATGTTGGGACATTTACTGGTTACCGCTATCCAGGTGGGACATGGGTGTTAAACTGGGATTGAATTTGCAGTTTTCCATCATTTTTCCAAATTATATTTTAAGAGAGCAGCAGAGGTACTTCTTTACGTGAAGTGGAGGACAGATCCACAGAAGAGGTATTATCTGTGATAAAACAGAATATGTTGGAGGGGTAGGTATATATGCTGCAAAATAGACAGAGATCCCTTGACTGAGTGTCCACATTGCCATGGGACTTGCAGTGTAAGGTCTGGCGCTGTTTAGGCTATTTACATTATGCAGTGGTCTGTATCATACAGGCTACTGAGAGGTGACTAAGGACAAGACTTTGAGTCAGTCTGCATATTTTTTGTGATTTACGGCTTTGATTTTTTTGTAATGTAGACTATGGTGTTCTCTCCAGTTGTAACAAGTGTCTAAACAGGTACATAACAAATGGTGGGATGTGCTGTAGGAATTATAGACCATTCGCCTGTCACATCATAGAACAGGTCCACAACAGCCCTTTGGAAGGCTAAACAAGAGCTTTGTTAGAGTGAAAAGCTGAAATTTTCTCCGAAGTAAAAGCCAATATCAAAGGGCTCTGGCTGACTAAGTTTGCAGATGACTGCAAGCTAGGAGCAGTCCTTGAATCCTCAAATGACTTAGCCATCCTGCAGGAAGATTTGTCCCAAGTAAATAACTGGTGCCAAAATCATGGACAAACTAAATACCAAAAAATGCATTATTATGTCAATTAGGAAGTGGGAGTTTGGCATAATGGTTAAGGTGTTTACCTTACAGACAAGGTGCAGGGTTTGATTCTCACACAGGGTAATTGGCTAGACTTAAAATGGCCCACAAGGGTAATTAGCCTAGTACTAGTCTATGAACCTAAGTCATCTATCCTGGAGAACTACCACACTGGCAATATGCCCTTAAGAGTTGATCCAGTTGCTCGGGACTTGGGAACTTACATGGGCAGTGAACCTAACTTTCGACTAACATGTGTCCACTGTCATAACAAATTCCTGCTATATTGCATAGCTTATAAACAAAGTAGTTTTGTCTTGATCTGGGGATGTCATTGTATATATTGCCCCCTTTGGCATGCATTTGTCCAGACACATGTAACAATTGGAATGTCCACAAAAAGGATAAAAGGCCTAAAGATTATGTCCTACGTGGACCACCTCAGCACCCCATCACTATACTCTGCACCTGTGACTGGCATGCAATGCATCCATTGACCCAGTACTAATGGACCGACTACACATTGGCAAGGCAAATGGTAGCAGAAATACTCCATGCAGGGATCTAAAGCTAATCTGCAAAATTAACAGAATGGCTTGGAGTGGCAGGTACATCTTGTAGAGGATATCACTACTGTGAAACAGACTCCCCATTTTAAAACAAAGCTCAGCCCTGTCCATATTCAAGCACAACTTGGATTAGTGGATGGGTATTAGAAAATTACCCCAGGACTACCTCCTGTAGAACTAATGGACACTGGCAGCTCTTAAATGCTTTATCCCATGCATAGGTTCCCTCAAATAATCTATGGTATGATCCCAGTTATTCTCACTAGGGGTAATACGTAATTATCGACCTTGGGATCAGTAATCCCAGTCTAATACTGAAGGAGAGAGGTTAATTCAAGCAATACAAGATGGTTTAAAATGTCCCATAAGGGCAGCTAGCCTAGTACTCAACTATGTACCTATGGAATAAATTCTATAACCAAAAGCTTAACAAGTACCAGGACTAAACATCTCATGCTCCACCAAAAGCATCCTAGAACTAAAGGTTTGACCACAATAAGCTTTACAGGAATTACTTGAAGTCCACTCACAGATATAAACTCTGAACTGTGAGTCTGAAGCTGCTTTATCATTTACATTAACTAAATGAACAGTTTTCATCATTTAATTCTTTGATGGCAGGTTTAAATGTATTTCTGCCTTTCAGTTCCATATTTATTTTCTACTTTTTTTATATTTATAGTAGACCTGATGGAGCTATTTATTGGCAAAAGTGTTTGCTTAGCAGCTCTGTATTGTACTGCATCATAACTGCACATCCAACCCACTGTGATGTTACTAACATTCAGTGCGACATTATAGCTTTTATCCAAACATGCTTGCATTTGGATTGTGTTATCACACCTGCAGCTGCAATTTAATTCAGATTTTGTGGGAAACACCCCCCCCCCCCCCATTATCTCCCCAACAACACCCACCATGGAGGATATCATTGCTTGTGTATATTGCTATATTTTACACTGAACTGAATGTGAGACAGGACATATTCAGCAAGAGGGTTAATTGTATGTCCTCTAAGAAGTTCTGATCTGCAACTGAAACACCTTACTCAACAAGGTATGCATGTGTGGCTGTATGCTATGCACAGATTGTATCAACTACGAGTAAAAGCAAATGGGGGGTAAATATTTGCTTGGGTGCTGTTTCATCCTCTTTATACATTCACTGATTCCACTGAAGGGGAATTCAATACAAAGGACAGCACATGCCTGATGCAGCAAATCACCTGGCAGATGTGTTCCCCAACTCCTCACAATCTGCTACCACACTGTATGCTACCACATCCACTGTGCATGGCCTTGGCCCATAATAGTTTTGCTGTTACCTGTTACTGGGTTACTCCAATCTGTAGAAATGATGACTCTGCCATTCCCACCCCTAAACTCTGTGGACAGGTAATGTGTGGTGGACAGACTGGCCAGTCCATGCACTGCCTTACAAGGCCTTGGTGTGATAATGCATGGATCATTTTTACTCTGTACTGCCTGTGCCATGGGCCATAGCTGTGAACTAGATGCTGCGTCTTTGCTACAATGTATTAATCCCGCCTCGACCTTACAATGGGTCCTGCTGATGATCGTTACGCCTTTGATTGCCCTTTGTTTCATCTGCTACTCCAAACAGGTATGGTGTGCATTGCTGAAATGTTTCCCTGAGCCTATAGATATTTCTGCACAATCATGTTATGTACCACAACGCACATCTAGCTGTAAGTCTCACATGAATTTTGCAGTACCATACTAGCTGTATCAAGGCAGGATACATCCTTTCATGTAACTGAAAACGTTCTACCATATTGCAGGTTACTGTATGTGCAGTATTATACGCAGTCTTAGCCATGGTCTCTGGAACCACAGCTGATGAGCCCCCATCCACAACCCAAACATCTGGCATCCACTGTAGCACACAAGTGACATCATTTGTGGAGTATCTAATTGTAAGGCAGCTGCACATGCTAAACCATGTAGCCACATGTGCACATGCCAAGTAGTTGACCTAACAGAAAAGGATCCACTTGCACCAAAAGCAGGTGTGCAACTAATATGAAAACCAAAGGAACTGCCTGGGTAGTACACAGGCATTATAAAATATTGCCATGGGCACTGCACATTATCAGGAAGTAGAAGCTGTAGTAGTGCCTGTAACCCAGCAATCGTTCATGTTTAGAACAGCTGAATACTGATGTGCAGCCAGCATGCCCAGTTACACACATTTGAATCATTCCACCACGTTTAACGGTGTCATCTGCATAATTCTTGCTCCCCCATTGCATTCAGAACCTCATATCCACATCCTTTGCACACATTGCAAGCAAAGTTTTTCACTCTAACAATGTGTACTACATTTGTCTCCGAATCACTTTCTTCTTGCATCCCACCACATTCTGCTTAACTTTGCACAGCATGTACGCTGCATGCAAATACTAGCTGTGAACCTCGTCTTTTATCCAACCACAAAATATTAGTCAAGCAAATGAAGAGTGCTTACTGGGTGAAATATGTGCTCCTCATTATAACTAATCTAATTTTATTATAAAAAAGGACAGTAAATCGCAGTTGTCACTTCTTAGATTTCTGACTGACACTTGTCAGTCAGTTGCCTGAAATTTGCCATCAAAATGTTTGCAAGATTTAATGCCTTTGCAAGTTTTATTACCAAATGGAATAGTTTGATTATTTCAACCATGCATTTTGCTACTGGAGATGCAGATCCAAAGGAGAGCAGGTGTAAAACAGACATTTAAATGAATTATTGAATAAATAACCATTTCCAGTTTGTAAGCTGATGATTTGGAGGACCTTACTTGGTTCTAATGTTTTAGAGTTGCTCCCTCTAGTGGTTTTGCAGATGGAAATCACACACAAGTCATAATTCTAAGAACTATACAAATATACTAAACACTGCTACTCTCTCTCTCTCTCTCTCTCTATATATATATATATATATATATATATATATGCATATATATGCATACACACACACACACACACACACACATATATATATATATATATATATATATATATATATATATATATACACATATAAACACTATTATGGGTTTGTGGGTGCACTCAGACGTTCTACATTTCTGAATAAGTCAGGATGAGTGTGCATGACAAATACGATGCTACTGCAATTATGTGCAGGAAAGAAATACTGAATTCAAGTGTGTTAAAAGTTACCTTATACAGTATTTGAAAACAGCAAATGCACATACAGCTAAATAAATTTTCTGAACTGTGTGCTTTTAAGACAAAGTACAAGAAATTCTTCTACAGGTCTGTGTGGTGCATTGAAAAATGAGTGAGGTATACTTAAATACAATGCTTTGCTTAAAATGATCCAGTTCATATTGCAAAGGGAGGTATCCACAGGAAATTCAAATAATCTGGTAGAAAACAGTACGATCTAAGGTGGTTGCTGACTGTTCGGTAAATTAAGGCAAGAGTAATTGTTTAGCACACTGGTGTTAAAGTTTACTGAAGGATATAAATAGAATTTGTATGATGTGTGTTGTGTTGTATATATCTTAGCCTCAATTGGATTAACAGATTAACAACTTTGAGAGATGCACTGCAAATAACTCCATTGTCAATATTTAGATTTCCAGAACTTGTTCTGTAAAACTCAGTCCCCCAGATTCACTTATCGTCCGTGCAGGACTATTCTAGTCCTGCACGGAAGCGGCCATTTAGGAGGAGGACGGCAACGCTCCAGACATATTAATGAAGGCACACTGCCTGACCTCCTAATCCTACACAGAGCGGGACGAGTGCAGGGGGCATGTCTGAGAGCAGAGCTCTCAGAATAAACATACCCCTGCAAAGTAGAACAGCAGAAACTGTAAATAAATGAGCGAGACCACTCATAGGTGTCCACATATCCCCACCAACAGTTCCCCATGTGTACAACAGCAACAGGACAAAAAAATAAAAAGAAGTAACCCCTATAATAATTTTTAAAACTCCGAGTACAGCTAACCGTAGGCGCACGGGCGTGCCCATCGCTTAGCTACAGTTAAAGCAGCTTAAAAGGCTGAAGAGGATAACAAGGAAGATATATGCAAATGAAGCAGCACAGCAATAGTGTAGTGGTCAGAGCATCCGCCTAACGAGCAGGCATTCCTGGTTCGAGTCCCACTGCAGCACATTTTTCCATGTGAAATCTGTATTCGAACATTTATTTACATTTTATTGCTGTATAACCTACTAAATAACATTTAAATGTGAACTGGAGTACTGCATTAAATGCACATGTGGAGTCAATACCATAATGAATAAGTCAGCAGTAAGCAGGTGTAAGCACAGATAAGCATATGTAAGCACTAGTAAGCGTGTGCAAGTGCATTTGGGTGGGGTGAAGCACCGCCGACACAGATTAAGCAAAAGAGAAGCTAATTGCATGTAAGACACTGTGACCAGAAGTCAGCATGCTGACCTCTGCTCAAACCCACTTACAACTGCTTGAAAGTGCCTTAAGCACACCGTATCCAACGTCCGGTGTTCTGCCTAGCAACAAAACAAACAGCCTCTGCAAGGCCGGAACTCAGGACCATGTACATCATACACAAAACGATTTACCACTAAGCCATGCCGAATATGCAGAAATTGTATGTTGTCAGAAACATAACCCCAGCCCAGTCATGAAACAGTACAGAGAATGTATACCTACAGCTAGATGGGCGTTTGTCTGCAAATATGTCACTATCTAAATGGATACAACATATCTATAGATGTAGTCACATAATATATATATATATATATATATATATATATATATATATATATATATATATATATATATATATACATACACATATATATAAATATCCAGAGATATATACATATATATACAAATATATGAACAGATATACATGCAAATGCTGACAACTACACATATATATGTCAACATCTATATGTCCACATATACATATCAAGTGACATATGTACGCAGATATATGTCTCCGTAGGTATATTCTGACATAGTTAGACATATGTAAGCAAATATATATACCCACAGAGGTATATATGGCCAAACATCTGTAGATACCAATGGTAGATGAACAGAAACATATATGTCCACATGCACCGTCAGTGGGCCTGAGAGGCCCCAAACAATATATGTCACGTTCGAATTTGCATACCCCCCACCCAGCCAAACACGTCTTCCCTGCAATACACTACCAAGCTCATAGTATTGTATGTCTGTCATTGAACTATGGAATTAAATCAGCCCTCTGTTATGTGTCACATATCGACATCATATACCCCCCTCTCCCCCACCCAGTAGGCGGGCCGAGTAGTACAGGCCCATCTAACTCAGGCCATCCCCAACCCATACATGCATAACCCACAGTTCTGCTCCCCCCCCACCCACAACACACACACAGCCACCACCCCTAACCTGGTTACTGGCCCATAGCTACCACACCACCACACATTGCTCCCCCCTTGGGACCCATCCTGTATGATGTCCCAACCCAAGTATCCTAGGTGTGGCACACGCCAGAGACCATGCACATAGCCAGGGGTACCTATGTAACCCTGGGTGTAGACAAAGGTTGAATACCCAATGTTTGGGTTGTCCTGCATGGGATGAATGTATTCCTGGTACTAACAATAGATGCCATTTGTGACTCTGTGTACACCAACAAATTTAGTTGTAGGTATCGCAAAGCATATGTGGCGCACAAGGTTGGCCGGTATATACACAAAACACAGTATCTAGCAATACCAGTAAACATTACCGGATATGTAGCTAAAGATTTAGAGGTATATGTGTTAGTATAAATACCCATAACTAAATAGCTATATACCTCCCCCTCTCTGTAGTACAAATGTATACATACATAGATAGACATATAAATAAATACCCACATATACATATGCAGACACCCATACATCTACATCAATATATATATATATATATATATATATATATATATATATATATATATATATAACATGTATGCAGACATATACATATATATATATGTGTGTGTGTGTATATATATATATATATATATATATATATTATATGTGTGTGTGTGTATATATATATATATATATATATATATATATATATATATATATATATATATATATATATGTGTGTGTGTGTGTATATATGTATATATATGTAGATATGTATGTGTGTAGATATACACAGATATATAGCTATGATATGATACAGCACTTGAGAATGACATGTTCACAGGCCATGCCAATGGAGGTGAGGGGCCCAAGCAAGAAACGTGCAACACGTAGCATGAACCCCCTCCCCAGCTGGACAGGGGAAACATACAAACAAACCCACAAACAATGTAAACAATCCACTGCTCCCCAGACCACAGGCAGGATACAACCGGGGGGGGGGACACAGTGGACCCGAGAAGTCTAATCTTGGAAGAGAGACAGGAGCGTCCCTTGCGGGACCCCCCCAAAAATTGTCTTGTTATAGGAGGAAGCCCGCATGATGACCTATCAAGGCGGGACGTATACATACCCGGACTACAAAGGTGGGAAAGCCCGATGACCCATGGGTCGAGACAATGTACGAGATGGGTCCCGTGAAGTGGAGAGTGGGCAGTGTGTAGTGGTGTGCTTAGACCTGACCTGCACCCAGAGTAAGGATGAGTGCTGTAGAGGAAGTGTGGTTGGGGGAGCTATGGATATGTAATTATGGGTCTAGGCATGCAGGTGTTTGCAAGAGTGGGACTATTTGGACCTCCCCAGGGATGTAAGCAATAGTGTTCATTGGACAGAGCTGGCACCCAACAGGCAGCCACTCCCGCTACGAGTCCCACTGCAGCACAGTCTATTTTACATAGCAAAGAATGGTATAGCCAGATGTAGATGTAAATATGTAGAGGTATGTGTGTGTATATATGCCCATAACTACATGGAGATATACCTCTCCCTCTCTGTGGTACAAATGTATACATACATAGACAGACATATATATAAATATCCACATATAGATATATACATCTGCAGACACCCATACATCCATATGTCATTAGAAATATATGTACAGCAATATATATATATATATATATATATATATATATATATATATATATATACAAATACATATATACATATATATATATATATATATATATATATATATATATATATATATATATATATATATATATATACATATATATATATACATACATGTGTGTTTGTGTAAATATATATAGCTAGGATATTATACAGCATTTAAGAATTACATATGTTCACAGGCCGTGCCAATGGGCGTGAGGGGCCCAATCAACAAACGTGTAACACGTAGCATCAACCCCCCCCCCTCACCAGCTAGACAGGTGAAACATACAACCACACAATAAAAGTAAACAAACCACTGCTTCCCAGACTACAGGCAGGATACTACCAGTGGGAGAAACCCACCAAGTCTAATCTTGAAACAAAGACAAGAATGTCCCTTGCGGGACAACCCAAATATTTTATGGCTATTCGGGCTTCCAGCCATTACACAGATAACCTACGGCAGGGCACACATGTTCCCAGACTACAAGGTTGTGGAAGCCTCATGGCCCATGTGGAGAGACAACGTACGTGATGGGTCCCGAGAAGTGCAGAGTGGGCAGTGTGTAGTAGTGTGTTTAGACCCGACCTGCACCCGGAATAAGGAAGACTGCTAAAGAGGATGTGCGGTTTGGGAACTATGGGTATGAAATTATGGGCTTAGCTGTGCAGGTGTTGGCTGGAGCGGTTCTATGTGGACCGACCCAGGGATGTAAGCAATAGTGTGCATTGGGCAGAGCCTCCGCCTAACGAGCAGCCACGCCAGGGTCAAGTCCCACTGCAGCAAAGTCTAGTTTACATGGCAAAGGACAGTATAACCAGATGTGTTGTTGCAAACCCACTAAATGACACCAAAGAACACATGGTCGCAACACCCCACTGTAGGCATGTAAGCCAAACTAATTGGTATCACAATGTATTATTGTTATGAGACCTCTCAACTGTCCTTGATCTTCAGGGACGTCCCTGATTTAGAATCTGATTGTAGGTCTGTCCCTCTTAATCCCTCTTAAAACTGGTGACTGATGAAGAAAAGGTGGTGAATTGCCCTTAACAAATAATGATAGTAATTCAGAGTTATAGACGTTTTACATCAGAAAATCTATATTAATCCACATTCTCTTATTCTGCAAATGTTTCAAGTTAATAGTACAAATATTTAAAAAATGTCCCTGATTATTTGAGGATTTGTCCCTGATTCTGTTGAGATTTGTCCCTGGTCAGTTGAGAGCTATGTTGCTGTCTTCACCCCCACCCATGGGTGTGATTGTCCAGACCTACCCCCAAATGCAGGGTATATACACAGCTGTCGCTGTAGAAGAAATGGCCAGCTGTGGACCTTCCCGTTAGCCATCCTGCACATCACTAGACATGCCTCACTATCAGTCCCTCTGTGTGGCCCAATAACACCACTTACCTATTGACCCCTGTTGCATTCATAGTAATGTTAACAGTCATGGGTAGTTGACACCCTCCACACAACTATATTGGCAGTATCTGGAACCCTCAACCCAGGTATATTACCACAGCTGTCCCAGACTACACATGTAAATAACACATGAAGGGAAAACCCAAGCACACTTGGATCACCACCTGGCAAAGTCCACCACCCTCCAACATTCCAGACCCCTACACCTACTACTGACACTGACACCTCCTGTCCTACCTCGCATACATATCCCAACAAGCTGCAAACTTGCACTACCACTCCCCCACCAATTAGTCGAATGGCCTACCATACAGTTAAAATGCCCCCCCCCTCCACCTACCCGCCTACACCTCCACTATTTACATCTACTCTACAACACAGGTATGGTATAACTAAACCTAACCCAAATACCTGAGTGTAGCCTAACCAGAAATTCTAAACTGGAATTCCACTTAACCTTACACTGACCTTCATGAACAGTCATACCTGACATGTACACCTGACTTAAGCATGTATAATACCGACATGTACATGAAGTAGTGCGGGGATATGCGGCAGCAAGTGGGAGTACGACTGTGTGGACGGTGGTAAGCAATGCCCACACTGGTTAAGCAATGTACAGGCCAACCCAGTGTAAGACGCCATAAATGGAGGTCAGCAGGTCTGAGCCTAGTGCACACCAGCGCATACCCGCCTACACCTCCCCACATAGTGCCTTAGGCATGCTGTAGCCCACAGCCCTCATCGTGGCCAATAACAACATAATCAGCACTCCCAGGTCCCCCTGCACACTATAGTCCAAGTGAGTTACCATGAAGGCATGGCAGATATACAATCAGCTGCTGTTATCACAAACATATCATCCAGCACAGTCAGTCAACAGTATAGGAAATGTATGTAAGTATGTACATTAATACCAGCAAACATGTGCACAGTGCTCAGTCACAGTATTCTGAGCAGTCTATGAGTACCAATGAACAGTGCCTGTCCACGCATACTGTGAGAACAGTAGTCTCATATAATACTGAAGAGAGGAATGGAAAATGGGCCATGGCGTGGGGGTGTGTTTCATCCGTGGAAGCGGGAGATGAGGCTGGTCTGGTGTGTGAGCAAACTGCTGCATCTGAAAACCCTGGCAGGATGCTACCAGTGGGAGAAACAGTGTAGACCAGCAAAGTGTACTGGTGACAACAACAGGTCTGTCCCTGCCTGTACGCACCAGACGTTATGGGTCACAATAATGTTTCCACCAGTATTAGAGGTGGATGAAGGGAAGGCTTAAATGTGCATGGACTAAACTGATGAAGAGCTTTCAGAAAGTTGGATCAAGACATTAATATGGAAGAACACCGAGATGTGCAGAGAGGGAAATGTGTGGAGGTGTGGTATGGCAGGGCTAGCAACTGCAGAATGGATGGATGCTGTGTACGTGGAGCTCGGAGGCCGGGGAAAGGGAGCATGGGTATGACATTAAGGTAGAAATATGCAAATTACACTGAGCTGCAATAGTGTTGTGGGCATTCACCTACCACACACACATTCTCGGTTCAGGTCCCACTGCAACACATTCTATTTCCCTTGTGAAATCCGTATAACAAAATCGTTTTGCTGTATAACCTACTAAATGACATTTACACTTGAACAGGAGTATGGAATTACACATAGCCCACTCACTATTCAAAGGACATGAGACGACACACAGATATGTATACACAGACAACTTGTAATGGTGTATTTTACAATAATGTATGCCATTACCAGCAGCACATAGATCTGCACTTATGTAATCAGTGAGGAATGCAAGGCCCACACAGAAAAGTAGATGCAGACAGTGCGGATATATAACATACTATGCAGTCCAGGACAGGCCCATCAATTCTTAAAACTGTGGACAAAGGATTTGCCATCAAGATAGGTAACAATAAACAATAACAGATGTTGTTCAGCAGCCGCCAGTTACACCCCGTAGTCAAGGCCTAGGGGGACATTTATTACCTGTGATAAATATCTATGCATCTGTCACATGTATGGACTCTGACCAACAAATGTTGTGGGAGTCCATGATATGACTGGGATGATAGCAGGAATGCCAGCAGTATATTATGATAGGCCAATACCGAACAACCCCTAACCGTATCACAGCAGGACAAAGCAAGCCATATATGTGGAGGACAGAGGCAGGAACACAGGGCCATACTCGTAATATTGCTGTTACACACCCTGCACATTGCTGGTGTTACAGGATTCAATGCAACATAACCTTATGGAGGAATAACACACATTCAGGGACAGAACTGGAAGTAGCCATGTACTGATAGCACACAACAGACAGATTGCCAGAGATATATCTAGGACAAGCCCTGTGTGGTGCACAGGCAAAAGCAAACAGACAATCCACTGGCCATCATGTGGATAGGCCCACTGTTGAGAGCTATGCAGACAGACTGCATTCCATCCTAAAGTACTATGTACACACAAACACTGCAAGACCAGCAATATACAAAGCACATAATACTACTCACTCTAAGTCTGGAACAACCTAAGATTGTGTAGTTGTCCTGTGTCTGCAAGCCCCACTGTAATAGGTACTGCAACCTACCATCTGTAACACTGCTGCCCACATATAGGAAGGATGTCCTCCATACTGGAAAGGTGAAGGGACAATGCCCACATGAGTAAGCATTTTACAGTACTGGGTTGCCATGGCAATGGTTAACAGAATCACTACACAACAGGCTGCACGCAGTCAGCAACTGTTGCACATTGATTGGTGCAGAGCCCATCACCTGATCATGTGCATCACCTACAAAAGCCATGCTGAAATCCATTCAAACCAACTCATTTGCTCTACTGAAGAGGGAGAGAGAGAGAGAAAGAGGAAACCAACAAAAAAGAAAAAGAGGAAATAGAAAACAAACATATACCACAGAACTTGCACAGTGGGGAATACAGTAGTACAGGCCAATACCAGGAAGGTGTCACACCTGTCCAAACACTAAAAGGTATGTAAAACACAACTGTATGTAATGTAATGTAGTATGTGGTATAGATTAATAGGATGTATGATGTAGAATGTTTGATATGTGCCATCTGTAGTTGTCCCTGTAATGATGTCCCGCTGAACAACTGCTCTGGACAATACTGTCTGTCCCTGTAAGCAGTGGGACATATCCACCAACTGTGCAGATCAACAATGAATGACAAAGATGTCAGCCATAATAAGTGTATGTTATGTTAGTGTGGAGAATAGCTGTTGGTGTATGCACTGCCGTCATGATAGACACATGGGTGTCAGTGCACACCACTTGCAGAACAGTCATGTGAATGTGTAATGTAGCATGCACAAATGCCATAGGTGTGTAACAGGCATACCAGCAATCTCACACCATAGTTACCACCCTAATGTTAGGCTGTGTTCACATGTGGCACCTGTCTGTGTTGCAGCAAGGCAGAACAGTGCAGCGGTGAATGAAAGATGGTTACAGAATGCAGAAAGGATGTCTGTATGCACTCCACATATCTGTGTGATATGGACTGTGATGTGTATGTGTACAGATACAGACACTCATATAGACATAGATATATCAACAGCGTACAACATATATCTACACATATATGTACAGAGATGTATATTTATACACATATATATAGTGGCACTGGCAATGGCATGCAGGTGAAATAGTCTGTGACAGGCCAGCAAAGATAAGTGTCCCCACAGGGAGCATGGCTACAAGCACATAGCACAAAGCATGGCACATACACATAGCACAAAGCTTGGTACAATACAATATATGTCCCAATGGTAGATAAGCAGCTGACATAACAATTGCAGTCTGTGAACATGTTGTTGTAGCTGATATGGTGGGGGAAGACATATGTGTGTATTAAGAACTATGGTAACCATGCTGTATGGGTGGCTCAGACCTGTTTCCATTTTTATGTCTTCCAGCAATCATGTTGCATAGTCGTCTTCCTGCGTACAGCACCGCAGAAACAGCTATCATCATCGACCACCTGGTACAGCACTTTGTACTTTTTTTGGCTGGACAGCCCACGACCAGCAGGAGAGGACTGCCCTGTGGAACGAGCTAGCCCACAGTGTCAATGATGTCGGACTGCATAACCGCAGCTATGAGCAGGTCCGGCATCATTGCACTGACCTGCTTCACCATGTACTTCAGCGTGCAGCTGCCGTAAAGGGGGGGCACCTTGCAATGGGGGGCAACCCACCCATCCACCACTCACCCGTGTGGAGGAGCTTCTCAGCAGCCTAGTGGCACCTGTCTTATTACATCATCAACACCTGGCAGGGCACATATTGGAGGTGGGTGCCAATGACACACCAGCTGAGGAATGTGCAGGTAAGGCCCCAGGGCACATCGGTACACCACTCGTGTATGCATCTGCAGCTGTACAGGTACATCATGCAAAACTGAGATGTCACATACTTTATTACTACTACATAGCAGCAGACAAACTGTTGTGTAGAAGCTGTAATATTGTGTAATTCTACTGTTGATGTAATGTAATGCTGCACTCACCTAGATCTGCACTTATGTAATCAGTGTGGCCACTGACATCAGCTTTCTCACACTCCTATGTAGGTCAATCCAGGATACAACCACAGCAGCAGCCCGTAGCCGGTGACTACGGTTTGTGTTCATGCATGATGATAAACTGGGCATGTAATAGCTATGGGCTATCCCACTTGCACATGTTTAACACACCTACCCATACTGCATGCTGTACATGTTCATGTTTTGTTGCTGAAAAATGCACTGCATCACAATAGAGACCATGCTGGTATATCGGAAGGGTACAACAGATACATGCAAGACAACTAACATCCTGTCAATGTGCAATGTGTCCACAGGGATGTGACATGTGGCAGGACACATGGCCTACAGTAGGGACATGTGTGACTCAACACCACCATGGCTGCAGCTGCACACAAGCAGGTTAAGTAAACATTGCAGACGTAACCCTGACCTCACAGCACTCATCACAGCAGTGTGCGCACTCCAAGGGATATGCACGCGAGTAGACCTTGCAACCATGCAGAGGTCTGGGACATGTGTAGAGCACCCCTCACAGCCATGGTAAGGTCTGCTGGTTGTCAGTGTAATAGTCATGTACTGGTCATACATGCACTGCTGATGTTGTGATCTGTAATGCAGACATCAGACATCCACAACTGATAGCTGTTTACATACCATCTCAGGTATGTGTTGTTACAACACACAGGGGCTGTAAGCATTGGAGCTGAAATAACTGACACAGTACTACAGATGCATCAATGGTGAGGTATGTTGCACAATACAAGGCAGGGTGCAGAACAGGCCACAGTAACACTTTGTACATGGGTGCAGTGTTAACACGAGGAGGGGGCATCACCTACCAACAAAGCCCATGCCTCACACACGTATATTGCTGCTAGCATGATGTCACCATAGTTGCACTGCATGCTGTTGAGCTCCACGTGTAATGCATGTTGACAGAAGGCTAATGGGAGGACTGTGTACACAAATGTTGTGCAACTCCACATGTAGGATTCTGGGGTGTGTGCATGTGACTCAGTTGTGTTCGTAACTGCAATCTAGTGGAGTGTGGATGATGCATGTCGTGTGTGTGTGTGTGTGTGTGTGTGTGTGTGTGTGTGTGTGTGTCCATGTATGCCCAGGCGATAGTGGGATTGACCTCATGGCGGTACTTCCGCTTGGGATTGTGCCATACATGGAGTGAGACATGGGACACCAGTACAACCTGTCAGGTATGTGAACACAGGACAGCTGATAGCATAACAAGGTCTGTAGCATGGAGCATGCATTGGGAGGTACAGTACATACCAGGTATACACATCATATTGCCAGCAGCAGATAGGTGACCAGCTACCCACATATGCAGCACTACAAATGCAATGGGGAATTACCACAGCACATCAGTGAGTGTATCCAGGTAGTACTGTCGTCCGCATGACGGGTCGCTTGTGCAGCAGATGTGGCATGGACTGAGCAAGACTGCAGTATGAGGTTCTGGTGTGTAACATATGTAGTGAATGTAGCAGCCCCAACCATATAGGGGCCTTGTACACCATTACTGCCCATACACAGGGTAACACAGGGTGACAGCTGTGAGGCCATGTACAACCTACTCCACCCAGGTCAGGGAGGTGATGGAGTAACAGGTCAGGTGTGGTAACCACACATGTAGGCATTGAGAGGGATGATATGTTAATGGGCTGTAGTAATGCATGTATATTAGCAAGTGCCATGCAGGAAGGGGAAACATTTGCAACTGACTGTGGGACTGTCTGCAAACTCAGGGAAGGTGAGGTAGTAAGGTGACTGTCAGTGTGAGTGTGTGTACAGTTATGCACTGCTGTACAGGTCTTAATGTGTGTATTTGTTTCCCCCACAGGTGGCGAGGTGGGTCAGGGTCCCTCCTGCATGCATACTGAGGTAGGTGCCCCTACAGAGCCAGATGATGATGAAGGTACAAGTGAGGCACAGGTGGGGCTGTCAGAGGCCGACACTGTGCCAACATGTGTCATCACCCTCCTAGCCACCCCAAGCCCGCACACAGTGCCCCTACAAACCCCATCACATGTGGCCAGAGCAGAGGGATAGATGGCGCTTGGTGGCAATGGCCAGGAAAGTGTGGTGTCCATGCCAACTGTGTCAGGTCACAGTCAGCATAGCCAGATATCTGGAAGGCCACCACATTGTCAGATGTACTGTGGTGCTTGTGGGAGGACTGCAGGTCATTCTGCCCCTGGCAGAGGCACCACAACTGGTACCACTAGGAGCATGTTTCAGGCCATAATGGAGACACAGGCATGTATGGAAATGCATTCCAGACAGGTCCTGAGGCTGCAGAGGTCTGCTTTTGCAGCTGTAAGTCGTAACCTCCATGAATATACTGAGGTCATGGATAAACTGTGGGGTGAGATGGTTGGCCTCCTTGACCGTGGTATGTCTGTGCTAGAACGTGTGGTGGGAGTGGTGCGACATCCGCGTGGATGTAGGCCAGAGACACCAGCAGCTGGCAGTCAACATGGACATGCCAGGATGCACAGCCACTCCCTTAGTGGCAATACCAACCCCAAGCACACCACAGGGGCTGCTGTCCACACCACACCAGGCCACATGCACATAGCCCTTGCCAGGCCCAGGCGGGACATGATTCCAGCAGACATATGTCATCATCAGGGGAGAATAGCACCTCAAGGTCTCTACCTGCACGTGCCCATGGAACCCCTGGCAGGCACAGTCAGTGTGTCCATGGCCGGAGGCACTGAACTGCACACCCTGCCAGGTATGGTCTGCAGCTGTCCAACATTGCCCTTGTGGGGCAGCCACATGGCGGAATTGTGTGCATGCATACCGACACACTATGCAACCACACCGAGGGCATCCCCATACTGGCACACACCACATCACCACACCCCAATCAATGAACCACACCCCTCACCCACACACACATGGTGACATGTTTGGACCACCCTCGGCCTCTGGCACACCTGTAACACACCCTGTGCATATGATGATACATGTGCCACATCCCTGTCATCCATAACATTGATGCAGGGACAGGCTAACAGGGTTCTGATGTACACAGTGACTGTGATAGAGTAACACAATGTATTGCAGTGTAGACTGTAGTCAGGGGTAATGTGTACTGCATACATGTCAGGTAGTGTAGCAATGCAGCTAGGATGCATTTCAGCTGTTGACAGCACCAACTGATATCCCCATACTGTCATCCATTTGTGCTGTAGGTATACATGTGTCACCAGGAGGATGGTCCGTAGTCATTCCACAGGGGTATGTCAGTGTGGTGACACCATGGCCGTGACATATGTGGTGTACAGTTGCACACATGCCACAAGTATGTATAACAGCTATTGGCCTTGCAAACATGACTGGTGGCCTGCTGGTACAGGTATAATCTGCACCCTTATGTCAACCCATCCACATACATACACATCCTGACTTGGCGACACTGTGTCTAGACCCCAACCCGGTTATGTAGTGCTACTGAATTGTGTGGCTGTCATTGCACACATGACAGCATCTGTAGGGTGAGGTGTGTACCAGGTCACGTGCTACATGCAGACCATCCACAGACACGTACAATATGGTAATGGGGGGTGTAATGTTTGTATATGGTGAAAATATAGTGTGTCATACCATCATATACACTTTGACCAACACATAACGGGTGGACACACATCTTAGAGACCTGGTTGTGTAGTTGCTAACTAGTCCATGTGTCTAATGTGTTACAGGTAGGCTGCACACAGCACATGTGTAACTGGGCCATATCCTGTTATCTGTTACCTGTATGGGTGACGTTAACATTGGCCACCTGAGAGTGGTACGTGGGCCATATACCAGGTGTACCATGGTGTAAAGATAGTGTACACAGCACCCACATACCCCACTGGATATTGTACACACTAGAACCCATCTAGATACTCTGACATACCCACTATCACACAGTGGCCATGACGCAAAAACAACCCATTGCATATCACAACAGTGGTACCACAGGGATATGCATGTGATGCACATGCCACAGGCATAGTAGGGTATTGCATTGCATTGCCACACCTATGGGTAACAACAATATCTGTACTACTGTGTGGAAATGTGTATTGTAATAGGAGTATGTGGACTCGGACCAGATATGCACACATGCACATATACACACAAGTGGCAGACCTCAATGGGATTCCCATGCCTACCAACTCATTGGTGCAACACTGTCATGCTGGTACAGCAAGGCACATGCAGCTGTTAGGGAGTGGAGTGTAACAGGCTACAAGTTATGGTAATGGGGTTGAGAGGTACCACACACTATACGAGTCATATGAATAGGCATCCCCCCAGTGAAACACGTCCACCGTGCAATACACCACCAAGTGTTGGTGATCCCATAACCAGGGCCAGTGGCAACATGGGCACATGAATGGGCACACAATGTTACCTGTACTACATCCCACCTGTATGATGTCAGGCTGTTATTGGTAACATATCATGCAGTACGTTCTGGCTCCCATGGGGAATGTATTATGTGGATGTCATCAACATTATCAGGATTCAGATACACAGACACATATGCAGATACAGGTATACACACACACACACACATATATATATATGTGTATGTATATATATATATATATATATATATATATATATATATATATATATATATGTATATATATGTGTGTGTGTGTACATATACATGTGGCTACACATACACATGCAGTTATATTTACAGTACAAAACATAAGCAGTAGGTGCACACAATATGGAACAGCCACTATGCCTACAGTTGACCCCTGAATGACTGGACACTGTATGTGCCACCCATACAAATGGCAATCGTTGCCTGTAACATACACCCACAGAGAGGTCATAGGCAAAACAACACCCACAGGTTTGCTGACATGGTAACCTGTCATCCTGTACTACATGCCATGCCATATAGCTGTTCAGACACTGACAACTATATCAATGGAGTAATGCTACAGTGGACCAGTTACACTCATACAGTAGGTTAGAAAGGTTCACAGCTGTTGCTGTCCAGGCCAAGCCATTCACATTGTACAATAAGAAAGATACACTGGGCCACACGATACCCAACAATCAACAGTATGTACTCCAGGTGTGTAGTTCAGCAGGCTCTAGCTACACACTGTACAAACACAGTAGGTGGTATAGACATCTTATGACCACATGGGTTGTAACTGCTACATAACTTGGTATAACTTACACCATCACGTGCACACCAACACACAGAACATGTTGTATGGCAGGGGGCAGTAGTCCTGCAGTACCCAGATCCATGACAGTAATGTGTATATAGGTGAAGTATGTGGTACTGTACATCCAGATACCTTAAGGCAGCTCATCCCTGATAACACCACATTTTGTAGCAGCCTAGGTCTTTTTTGGTGCTCCCACCTAGACTCAATTATACAGGGCCATATACCACTGTTACATTCACTGGGCTCTGCAGTGCATGAGGGCACACATGTATGGCCCGAGCCCCACCAAATGTGTGGGGGTTACAACGGCAGTGGACTGATGGCAGACATGGCAGTGTGTTATACTCCCAGCTCACTATGGATCAACCACCAACAACATGACATATGTGCACAGCTTGGTATGTAGGTGATGGACAGAGGCTGGAATACAGACACATATGTGGACAACTATAGCCATACACTGTGCAAGGTGCAGGTATTACAGGATAGTCTGTAACATACCCTTAGTCAGGGAATTGCTGGTATGGACGGCCATGGATGTAGCCATGTACCGGTAACACACAACACACACACTGCCAGTATATTATTTGACACAAGATCTGTGTGGTGGACAGACAAGACATGATAGGCAGAGGTCTGGCCAGCATGAGGGTAGGCCCACAGTTGTGTGCTATGTAGATGGACTGCATTCCATGGCAAACTAGTATGTACACTCACACCCTGTAACACCAGTACTGTACAATGCATAACACAACTCCACTCGCAGTCTGTCTGTACTTCCTGATCCTCCTACAAATATGTGGCTGCTCTGAGTGTGCCAGTTCTCCTGTATGGGGTATTGCTACATGTTGTCACTAGCACTGCTGCCCACACACAGGATGGATGCCCATCACAGAGGAGATGTAATGGGACCACACACACATGATGTGGGGATCAATAGTGGATGGTTGCCATGACAATGTTAAATGGGTGTAGTACACATGTGTAATCATATATCTGGCTATCTGGATATGTAAATGTACATATATTTCCACCATAGTTCCTGGACATGAAGTGTAGGCCAACCCCAGCCCGCATGTTCCCAATGTTGTAGTTGCAGGGGATGTTGGGAGGATGGCTTAATGGCTAAGGTGTTTGCCTTATAAACACAAGGTGCAGGGTTTGAGTCTCACAAGGGATAATTGGCTAGACTTAAAATGGCTCGCAGGACAGTTAGCTTAGTACTAAACTATGAACCGCCATGGAGAGGATCATAATGGACCTCATAAATAAAGACATAGGGAATTTGCAGACTTTGGATCCAACCCAGTTTGGCTTTGTCAAAGGCAGATCATGCCTTTTAAACTTGGTTGACTTTTTCGAAACAGTCACCAAAGCCATTGATGAGGGAAAGGCAGTCCATACAGCCTACCTCGATCTGGCTAAGGCCTTTGATACAATACCCCACTCGGGTATCATTGAAAAACTCATCAGCTTAAATGTCAACCCATACATCACAAGATGGGTTGCAAACTGGCTGAGTAACAGAACCCACAGGGTCTGAGTTGCTGGCGCCATGTCAGACTCAAAGCCTGTCACAAGTGGTGTCCCACAGGGCTCAGTCCTGGGCCCACTCTTGTTTGGCATCTACTTTTCCGAAGTACAAGCAAACACAGGAGGGTTATGGCTGACAAAGTTTGCAGATGACTGCAAACTGGGCGCCACAGTAGAAAACACATCTGATACAGATATCCTTCAGAAGGGTCTCACAGAAACATATAACTGGTGCCAGAGCCACAGCCTAAAGTTAAATGCCAAAAAATGCATAGTCATACCCTTCGGGAAAAACAAGGTTACCCCTAGCTACCAAATAGGTGGCAATCCACTGAGCACAGAAGAAGTTATCAGGGACCTGGGGACCCAGGTTGATAGTAGTCTGTCATTCGACACCCATGTAGCTAAAGTAGTTAGGAAGACCTTCTACATTGCCCACCTTATCATGAAGGGATTCTCATCTAGATCAAGGGAGGTCATAGTCTCCCTTTACTCATCACTCATCAGACCAATGATTGAGTACAATGCCCCATTCGAATGTATCTGACCCGACACTTGCAGCAGCTGGAGAGGCCACAAAAGTTCCTCACCAAAAGGATAAAGGGTCTCCACATCTGTCCTATGCTGCCAGACTGAAAGAACTCCAGCTCTATTCAGTAAACACACGCTTTGCTCAGAGGTGACCTTTGCCTAACATACAAGGCCATGTCAAACCCAGATTTGATGAATATGCTTCACCTCAAAAATCTAGATCCATTAGAGCCACAAGGGGAGACTTAAACCTTGACACGGCTATTAATAGGACGTGCTGGAGGGATAGATTCATCACCCAAAGACTCCCTATGCTGTGGAACAAAATCCCGGTACATGTGAGGCAGAGCACCTCGCTGGCCTTGTTCAAGAGAAATCTTGACCAATGGATGGGAGATCACAGATATACCCCAGGGATTACCTCAGTGTCACTGCTCGACAGAGGCACAGCAAAATAATGGGTATAGTTCCCCATACTAAAGGGGTGGTGTAAGCCACAAAACGATGGGCTAGGCTTGTAAATGCCCTCGGGCAGATAGCCTAGTATGAACCTATGAACCTATGAACCTATATCTCTAGCAGGTATACTAGTAGGCTATTGCTACTGTCATTGGGATTGTCTTCACAGATATGGTGTGTGTAGCAGGTCACATCTGCTCATAACATGTGTGTCATTGGTTGCTGAACTACATCCAAAGGACATCAGTGTACAATACTGCTGCTAGCACGTAATGCCACTGTGGACTGCAGCAGAGATATTGGTCAATATATGTGGGGGTCTGACAGTCTGTACATTCCAGAGGTATACACATATGCCCTTAGTGCTACACGTGTACCATGCCTCACAATATGGATGTGGATGGTCATGTAGATGGGTATAACACATGACGACAGCAAATACTGACATGTTGCTGTGATGACCACATACATTTACTGTTGCTACATGGTTGTTGCAACATATGCACTTTGGGGGATACGATGTCTGTGAATACAACAACTTTCTCCATCTACTGACTACAATCCTCACACTACCTTCAACAGTTGACAGCTAGATGCTCCATGGGTGACACATGCAGCCATGGACACAACACTTCCCAGGCTGAAGATGATCCTGCAGAAGGAGATCCCCCATCAACATGGAACTGACACGGCAGGTACTGAGACATGTACATCAGCCATATCCACACAAACACTGTGAAAGCAACATTACTCCAAATGCAGTATAGCGGCACTTACAGGCTGTAGTCAGGTCAGGCACATCCACCTCCCATTTGACACACTGTTTCCACAGTGTATGTTAGAGTTACATCGCAATTCAGCTGGGATGCTGTTTGGCACACAACATATCTAGTTCCTGCTCACAGTGGGTGACAAGGGCAAACACCACCATGATACTCCTGGGTATTGGAGTGTGTTTTCATACAATTGGTGATGGGGATGTTACCACAGCTGTTTTACATGCAACCAGCTAGGGGAGGACTGTAATGTGGATTTGTGCAGAGGCCATCAGCTGATCATGAGCATTACTTACATTACACATGCTGCTGCCTAAGCAAAGCATGTGTAGGTCTACACATCCACCTGAGAGGGGGTGGTGGATGCAGACAGAGGCTAATACATGTCAGGGAGGGGTGGATGGGTAAACCTGAGGCATGGTTGTGTCACACACATAGCAGCACATGGTATCAAACCCCTGACGACTATGTAGTGCTAGCACAATTTGCTGCAATTATTGGATGCGCCACATGGATTACTTGTTGTAGAATACTCAGAACATATATGTGATGGTGAGTGACATCTGCAACAGGGATACAGTAGCTGTATGGTAGGTGACATACACATGCCTGTCGGCATGAACAGGTGCCAGTGTTAACACAGCCACACTCTCACAAGGACACACACACATTGACACACGTGGCAGGACCAGGTGTACAACTCATCAGTTTTGGGATTGAACATCACATCACTGTGCAAGTATCCCATGCACCACACAGGTCATACGGGGGCTGTACGGGTGAAAGGTATGGGAAGGTGTCTGACATCAGACAGCATGCTACAGTATGCCCATTGGGGTTGTAGGAAGTGTGGATGTGGTGACTACTGTGTGTGGGCACTGCTGTGCATTGCTTGCCATGTCTGTGTTCCTTCATCCATGACATGGACTGCATCTGGGATGTGCACACCTTCCACATGCATGTACAGTGACATGTGGAACTGTACCTGAGGTGTCCAGTCCATGTTGTGAACACAGATTATCATCAGATGTGCCAGTCCTGCCCACCTGTGGTGGGTGCTGGTAATGGCCAGCAGCTTTACCCTGCACCTATATGGTGTGCATGCTATCAGCATTCCTTGGTGTCAGTGGCATCTGTCTATACCGGCATGTTGTCAGGCATGGTATGTCCATTGTGGGTCACGTGATGGCACCACAGGTGGTGCAGTTGTCCATTAAAGAACATGGGAGAGGTGCACTGTCTGCACATATGTGCATATTGGACAGATGGAGTGGGTGTCATGCCCTCTGTGGCCCACCGCTGTCACTCCATAGTTACTATCGGTGGCCAATGTGCAGTGTACTACTCACATATTAGCTATTACCTAGGCATGTGTATGTGTATGACACATGGGGTGAGTGTGCTCTGGGTAATACTGGGGTTGCTAACTGTGATTGCCTGGACTTGATGTCACATGTCTGGGTATGGCTCTGCACCCTAGCCTTTCAGCCATATCACATGTGGTATCCCTGTACAGTGAACATTGTGCTATAAAGTATGGCCACCATACAAGAAAATGCAAAACCCGCTCCACATTGGCCACACGTGTCACACAGTCACAACCACCTCTACAAAGGATACAGGATACACACACACACACACACACACACACACACACACACACACACACACACACACACCTGTCATGTTTGGGAGTAGAACCCCTACCTAACTAGTGTATGACACTAGAGCACTACGCAGTTATAGTAAGCGCCACAGATATTACTGGGGTAGTCTTTGCCCAAAAGTGTATTTCACACTGACTGACATTGGCAGGATTGCCAAAGTAGGGCTTTGAAATGACTGCGAAAGACTAGCCTAAAACGCACTGCTCCCTACACAGACAGTGACACACACAATATATCCAGAACTGGCATGTGTGGGTATGGAACCCAACCATGTGTCTAATTCACACTACAGCAGTACGCAGTTACAGCATGCGCTATGGAGATTACTGGGCTACAGCTCTCCCAGGGAGTATTTCTACGTGGGTGACATGACACCTAAAAGCATTGCTCTCTACACAGTCAGACATGCACCCATACACACACAGTTGGCAGGTCGGGTGCTAGAACTCCCAACTAACTTCTTAATCACACTATGGCCATACGGTGTTACGTGACATGCTACAGAGATTACTCGGCTATGATCATCCCAGAGGTGTATTTCAAGTTGCGTGATATCAGCAGCCTTGCCAAAGGAGGGTATTCAACTTGTAAGGGGTGTGAGTAGCCTAAAAAGCATTGATCTCTACACAGTCAGTGACAGACAAATACGCACACACAGACTCACACATGCACAGTTGCCACGTCTGGGGTTTGACCTCCTACCTAACTACATTATCACACTACAGCAGTACACAGTTACAGCATGCGCTACGGAGATTACTGGGCTACAGCTCTCTCAGGGGAGTATTTCTAGGTGGGTAACATCAGCAGCCTTGCCAAAGTTGGGTATGTGAAATGTAAGGGGTGTGACTAACCTAAAAGCATTGCTCTCTACAACGTCAGTGAGAGACAGACACACACACGAACAGTGACACACACACACAGTTGCCATGTCTGGGGTTAGAACTCCTACCTAACTAGTCTATCACACTACAGCAGTATGCAGTTATGGGATGTGCCACAGAGATTACTGGCCTACAAGTCTCCCAAAGGTGTATTACACATTGGATAACCTCAGCAGGATTGTCGAGGTACCACTATGGGGTGGCCAGTGTGTGCATGCCCCATACACCATTCATGTAGGGGTGACATGCCACGGGTGGCCACACATGGGGTCATATGTCACAGGTGCATGTCTAGAGCAACTAGCTAACTATGTCCTTGTGCAGTCATGTTGCACAGCTGGCACTTGGACCACACAGTCTGTGGTGCTGACAGGTACTGATTGTTATTAACTGCAGTGTGTTACATCTGCAACTGATGTGTTTAGGGACCTTTGGCTGTGTGCTCTGTGGGACAGATGTGGATGGCTCCTTGTCACGGTCACCCTCTTCCACACATCTATATCCATCTACCTTTGCTGCATTATGGTGGGTTGTCCTTACATATATGTCTGTATTCCTATCCACTGTGTGTGCAAGGCATGAGTGGTGCATACTGACATGTGTCTGCAGTAACTATTGCAACCATTGGATATGTCTGGTCCAGTGGTGTTTGCATACATGGCCTTCATGTGTTTAAGTGTGTGAGCAAGCCCAGTATGACCTTTCAGTATGTTGATGACTGACATTGCCTTCATTTCTCTAAGTGTATGAGCATGCCTAGTAAGGCTGTCTGTTATGCATGTGTGGAGCATGTCCGGTGGTTTGTACTGCACAGCTGACCTTTGTGTTGTACACAGACAGGCAGCATGCCATGTCTGCAGGGTATCCACAGACCATTTGGCATTGACTCTTGCAACATCTCTGCATAGCGGAGGGTACACTTGACTATTTCTATGTTTCTACACAGGATTGGGGGGGGCACCTGACACTATTTCTATGTGAGTGGGGGGGGGCACACCTGACAGTTGTACACATTTGCTAGGACTGTACTGGTATGTCCTGCAGTCCGATTCTGTCAGCAGTCTTACCCGTTATGCTGGCTATGCCATACCGGTGTACTTCCGTTCTTATCTTTTGATTGCATACACATTAGTTTCTGACTTCCTAGTTGTCACAACTGACATCCCATTACCTGGCCTGCTGTGGTCTGTCCGTGTAGGCCTGGGTGGGGGTCACCCATATCCCTCAATCAGAGGCCATAGTACAGCATTTGTTTGTGTTTGTTTACACCTGTCCTGCCGGCTGTGACTGTTGTTGGGTATATGACCCCCCCCCTCCTGACTGGCATGTGTAAGTCACTTATCCTGTGGGTGTCCAAGTATTGTCGGTAGGGCTGCCTATGTTGGATGCATGTAGTACACTGTCTACACATGGTTAGGCACAGGTAATGTTTGGCATGCATCCCTTTTACTGTATGTGAGAGTCAGAGAGAGGTGCTATTCCCTGGGTCCCTTCCATGTCAGTGTATGTGCTATGCTTTGCGTCTTTGACAGGGCATACTGGGCATGCCTCATTCTGCCTACTGGAGCAGGCTCAGGTTGTTCCTCCTCTGAGTCACTCTGTGCCTGTGTAGGCCTTGGCATTGGTGAGGGGCTATATGGCCCTGCCCGTTGCTGCTCCTGCTGAAGTTGTTTCCGCAGGATCATATTGTGTAGCATGGCACATACAAGGACGATTTGGGTACATGTAGTTGGTGAGTACTGCAAGGCTCCACCGGATGTGTCCAGGCACCGGAACCATGACTTGAGCATCCCAAACACAAGCTGTATTATGATTCTTGTTTGTGCATGTGCCTCATTATGGAGTTCTTGTTCGAGTGTGTGTGTGTTTCTGATGGGTGTCATCAGCCATGGCTCCAGTGCGTATCCAGCATCCCCCACTAGGTGACAATGTGGGATGTCCCCATTGGCAAATTTCTGGTACAGCTGTGTCAGATGCCAGATGTGGGAATCTTGATAACTTCCAGGGCAGCCAGCACACACGTTCAGTATTATGCCCTGGGCATCGCACACGACCTGGCAGTTGATGGAGGGGAAGCCCTTGCGGTTGATGTAGACCCTACCCTGCTCACCAGGTGGTGCTTTGATGCATATGTGTGTGCAGTCTATTGCACCCACTACCTTAGGGTATTCTGCTATTTGGTGGAAGAGAAGCATACTGCTGGTCAATGCCTCACGGGTGAGGGGGAAATATACGTGCTCACTGACATGTGCTGCCATGGCATCCAGGAACTGGTGGAGTACCCTGGATGCTGATGCCTGTGAGATCCCCATCATATTCCCAGTTGGCCTTTGGAAGGTACCTGTAGCTAGTATTCTTAGGCCTACACATACCTTCATTTCCAGTGGGATGGATACCCTCTCTGTTAGTTCTGTGTGTCAGGTGTGGCCGGCACAGCTCAACAATCTGCTGTAGGAGGTCCCTGTCCACCATATTGCGCTCCAATATCTCCAGCTCATGTAGCCCTTGGTAGGTCACCCTGGGTCTGTACACTCTTCTCTGTCTTCTCACTGTGGGTTGGTTGGCAGCATTCCCATCCTTACCACCCTCAGCCTCTTCCACAAGTTGTATGATAGCTATTGCAGCCCCTAACATTTTGCTGTTGTGAGTGTTAAAAGTTCCCTGCTTGTTTACACCGGTAGTGTAGGGTGTGGGAAAAACCGGAGGGGTAGGTGTTTGCATAGTTTATGGTGGTGTTCTGGGCTGGGCTGCTGCCTGTGTAATTGGCTGGTTCCAATCTGTTTCACCTGGCAGCGAACCTAGTACCCCTTGATTAACTTCCTACTGCTGCTTTCCCTTCCCATTGCCCTTCTGATTCATCCCAGGGGCGCACCGCGCAATTGGTGTACTGCAATGTGCACACTGCTGCTATTTCCTAGGTTCACTTCCTTTATCTTCCTGTAGATCCCATTGCGCGATGTGCACACCCACTTACACTGTGTTGTACGTGCTGGGCAGGTTTAGACACACCTCCTGGCTCTGCTGTGCTAAGCTGGATGCAACCCCGAGCCACAGGGCTCCAATCCACTGATGGTATGCCTGACACTCCACACACATGATGTCACCTACCTCCTAGTCTTGCACTCAGTTATTCATATTCATGCACTGTTGGGACCTGCCTCACATGCTGGGGAAAACCGAGATTCACTACCCTTCCCCTCATTTGCATAGAATTGCCTGCTAATACATAGTTACATGTGTCACACTGTGTCTCCTCCCTTAACAACCACTACTCACTGGCCAGGTTGTCTTTTGCCTGCCATTGACTTGCATGGCGGAATACTGATTTTAGATGTTTTTTTTAGGTTTATTTTCTTATTTCCCCACCGTTCCCATTTGCCCGTTGCTGCTCTATGCTTCAACGGACGTGATCAGCGGACATATCATGAAAGTTGTATTTTGTACATTTGGCATTGTTTGCAATGCCAGTGGCCTTCTACTTAGCCATTGGCATGCTTCCTCAATGCTATGCAGCCTTTATTTGGAGCTGTCATAGCTCTGTTTTGGTGTTTGCAGTACCGTACGGTGTTACTAATCGAGTACATTTCTGCATATTATGCTAGTCCTGCACTCCCTGATTCCTTCTTCCTGGATGGCAAATTTACCTCATTTGCATGGTTTTCACCTGCAAATGGGGCGATTTGCATATGGGGGCTGGGGATGTGCAGCACTAGTGCTACAGCACTCGCCCACGTCAGACGTGCACATAAGTGGATCGCTCGGCTGCCATATTGGCAAAGTTTCATCTAACACTAATCATGCACGCCGTGCAAGCTTTTGAGAATCTGGGGAAGTTTCTTACATGGATATACTGAAAGGTATTACATATACTCAATAGCTGATGTATGGGTGAATTTTGGCTAACTTTAGGTATTTGATGACATAGTCCTGGCATTCCGTCTGTGTAAAATAAGTGTGTGGTTATACCTGCATTCTGGGCGTGGGGGGAGGTGATTCTATCAGGGTTTGTATGTATTTCACTTGTGCATATATGCAGTTACTGAAAGAAAAAATAAATAAATAAATAAAAGAAAATGGCATCTGGAAAACTGGAGGTCTTAAAAGAAGTTTAACTGTGTCATGAAATGAAATGCTCTGCCCCTTTTCCAGTAAAAGCTGAATGCGTGAGGAGCAGCAGTTAAATAAGATGTGAAGCAGAATTCATCCCCAACCCTATTCAAAAGGAACATTAATCACTGGATGGGAAATTGCAAATTCAGTCATGGTCTGGTCCCCATATCTCTGAGGGACAGAGGTAGAAAGTAAATTAAACCCCAACTAACATACCCCCCTCCACATAACCTTTGCTAGCTGTACTAACATACCACACCATACAGGCATCCAAGGAACTCTGGGTAAAAAAAACTGGGATGGGTTGCATGACTGGGCTTGTAAAGACCCTGTCGGTCATTATCCTCATATAAAGCTATGATATGACGTGAAGTTAATTAAATGAAGCAGTTAAGAGTTTACTAATTATCTTTTGAACTTGTGGGTAAAACTGATATGTTTAACAATTTACTAACTTCTTACACTAATGGGCATCAGTGAAGGTTTCTTGTTTGCATGTGCTCTTTCCTACCCGGAGGATGGAAGAACCAGCGCATCTGGGATTTATCCTGTAATTGAATAAATGCTTTCCCTCCCAATGCCTTCTCGTCTGAGAACCCCATGTTTCACTGATAGTTAACCTTGTTCTGCCTGGAATCTGATTCAATGAGGAGAGATCTTCACTACAATTATATGCAATTGTTTCTATTGCCCAGGTTAGCACTGCATAAAAATAATGATAATTTTCTTTTCCTTCATCTATTCAACATATCTAAGTGACATATCTACCCCTTACAGACTGAAGGAAACTATCAGAATGAAAAAATAAATAAAAAAATATTCAGGTAGGTAGAGATTTTCATAGAGCATTACAAGGGTAAACTAAGCCTGAAAACCAAGAAAGCTCAAAAAGGTGAAGTAGGACATGAAGTGGACATAAAACAGCAAAGCCTTGGGCAACGTTGGTCTGGAACTGATTATTAGAAAAAACACCATATCTAGAAGACTCAGATACTGATGAGTAGGAGAAAGCAAATTTAAAAAAAGTTAAAACAGGAAAACAGGTCTAAGATAATTGGGAAACAGGACAAGCAAGTGATCCTCGTATATCACAATATTCTATACTGAGGTCTGTGGAAGGAATGTAGACAGTTCTTGACTATTTCTTTTTTGAGCTTAGAAATTTTAACACAGTGTGTACAACACGCACTGTTCCATGGTTTATAGCAGTTCCACATGCCGTGGCTACTCTTACTTCAGAAAGGGACACAATGTGTATTTATTTATTTATTTATTTATTTATTTATTTATTTATTTATTTCCAGTTTGATTACTGGGGAAGTCCACTGGGCCCAGAGAGTCCATTTTCAGTGGAGACCCAGAGAAAAAAGCTCCATGAAACAGATTACAGTAAAGATAGCAGTCCAATAAAAATAAGATACAATTACAAATACATATCAAATAATACAAAGTGTGAGCAATATTGCCCATAGTGGAAAAATATCGTGCAGATACATTTTAACAAATTCACACAGTTAAAGTCAAAGTCAAAAGCTATTTACAATATTTACACAGTGTGAGAGATCGTGTGGGAATTAGCTATAGAAGGTTATAGCCAGCTATAAGGTGCTTAGGAACTCAGGAGGATACCCTCCCAGGGGCTTTTGTTAAAGAGTTCTAGGTAGGGAGAATGCAGTTACATTTCCATTTGGAGGAGAGGTAGGTGTAAAGCTGTGTTTTGAAGTTGTTTGTATTTGACATTGTCAGTGTGGAAGGGAGAGAGCTCCATTTCTTACCCAAGGAGAAGGAGAGTAGAAGTTGTCCAGCAGGATGTTTAGGTTTGTTGACAGTAATTAAGTTTTGGTGTTCAGATCTGAGAGTTCTGTTTGGGGTGTACGGGGGAAAAATGTTGGTTAGAGCTGGGCATTTGGTTGGATTAAATATTAGTCTATGTGCTGTAGTGAGCTGGAGGAAGTCCAGGTAATTTGTGAATTCTAACCAGTTGAGGAATTGGAGAGTAACACAGTGATGTATGGAATGTTTAGCTTTGGTGGCAAATTTAGAAATTTTGTTATAACAGCTTTCAAGTTTGGAAGTGATGGAAGAGGATAGGTAAGTTAGTAGTGAGGCAGCATACATAAGGGATGGAAGGAGGTAAGAGGAGGCCAGAGTATGCCTGGTAGAAGTAGACAGGAAGTGGTTGTTCCTGTATAGCATACTAGTTTTTGGTGGGTTTTCTTTATATTTTGCTGAATATGAATGTCAAACTTGAGGTGTTTGTCTATAGTTACACCGAGTAGTTTGGCAAAGGGAACAACTTTGATTGGAGAGTTGTTTTGGCTAAGGACTTGGAAGGAATTGTTATCAACATAGAAAGATTTTGAGGGAGTGAATAGTAGTATTTTACATTTGTTAGCATTGAGAGAAAGGTGATTTTGGCACATCCAGATCTCAGTAGTTGAGAAGGCAGTCTGAGTTTTAGATAGTTCAGAGAGGTTAGAGGCAGAGCAGAGAAGTGTAGAGCCATCTGCATATTGGATGACTTTGGCATTAGGAATAGCAGAGTGAAAGTTATTGATAAAGATATTAAACAGCATTGGTCCAAGGATGGACCCCTGTGATACTCCGGTAGGAGTGGGTAAGAAAGGTGAGGTGCCTTTTTTCCATTTCACAGCCTGATATCTGACAGATAGCTTGAGAACCAGGAAAGAGTGTTTTGGGAGAGATTTAAGTTTGACAGATGACTTAGAAGGTGCTTATGGGAAACAGTATTGAACGCTTTAGAGAGATCTAGGAGCACCGTGGATACTAAGTTCCCAGAATCTGGCGCTTGATTGATAGTTTATAAGAATGAGAGTAGAGCTGTTATGGTGCTATGTCCTGGTCAGAAGCCATGTTGGGTAGGGGTAAGAAGATTTTTCGTCAGAAAAGGCATAAGTTGGAGGTGGATGCATTTTTCTAGAATTTTGGAGATTGTAGAGAGAAGAGCTATAGGGCAGAAGTTTGAAATGTTAGTGTTTTTGCCTCCCTTGTGAAGAGGAAGAATAAAGGTGGAACACCAGTGTTTAGGGACATAGGATTCCTTTATAGCTCTATTAAGTAGGATACTAATTGGGAGAGCTATACCATCGGTAGCAGACTTGAGAAAAGAAGAGGGGATGTTGTCAGGTGCATTGGAGCAGGGTTTAAGTTTGGATAGAAGTCTTCTTATGTAGTTTGTGGAGGTTTAAGCTCAAACATAGGGGGAAAATTTTGGGGGGGGGCTTAGATGAGGTGGAATGTAGGAGAGATGGGTTATTGTTGGGAAAAGGTTTTGTTAGGTCGGATATTGTCTCTATAATGAAAGAGTTGAACAGTGAGGCTAATTCGAGGTCAGATTTACTTGGGTCTGGACAGGGGTTATTTTTGGAGCCTGGGTTGAGAAGTGAGTTTATGAAGTTCCAAAAAAGCCTAGGGTTTTGGGAATGGTTGGACTGGAGACAAGTGTAGTAGGATCTTTTGTCTTTGAAGATTTGTTTTTTTGCAAAGTTACAGAGCTGTGTATATTCGAGAAGGGTTTCGGGAAGTTTATTCTTTTGGTAAAGCTTCCCAGGATTTGTCTCTGATGCATAATTTGCTTTGTTTCTTTGGTTAGCCAAGGGGCAGTTATAGTTTTTATTCTTTTTTTTCCTTTTTGTCCACCAGTAGACCAAATATATATATAGGTTCATAGGTAGGTACTAGGCTATTGGCCCAAGGACCTATATAAGCCTAGCCAAACGGTACCCTGGCTTTTGCCACCCAAGAAAATTATTTCCCTGTGCCCCTGTCAAGCAGAGCCACAGAAGTAATCCCCGGGGTACATTTCTTATCTCCCATCCAATCAAGATTTTTCTTGAAGAGTGCTAATGAGGAGCTTTGTTTGATATAGATAGGTAGTTTGTTCCAGAGTATGGGAAGTCTCTGGAAAAGGAATCTATCCCTCCAGCATGTTCTGTTTATTGTGGTGACAAGGTTTAGGTCCCCCGAGTGTGTAGCTGTATGAGCTTTTACTTTTAATTGTAATTAAGACCTTTGGAAGATGTCCTGCCCTTATTCAGCTTCATTTCTGCCATGTGAAAATGATGTGGATGATCATGAGTGCATAATGGTTTGCACTGTCCCAGGCCTAGAACTAACCTAAACAATGATGCTCCTCTGGTAAATGCTTATCTCAATCTGATGAGAGTACTCAGAAATTAAACTGATAAACTAATAAGCAGTGAACATGAAATCAGAGCAATGCAAATTCAGATATATTTATTCGGCAAATATTGCTGATTTGTTAAGCTGTAACAGGAATATTTAAAATTTGTGAAGGAAAGATTTAAATGTGTATACAGATTACAGTTATGTACAAGGAATGACATAACTTTTGTTAGGTGTGGGAATTCTGATTCCAAAGATGGACCAACAAAGCAAAGGCACTTTGTTACAAAGCTACCTTGAAGCAACTCCATTACCAAAGTAGTTTAGCCATTCTTAAATGTGAAGAATATGCCAAGAGAAACAGTACTGCCACAAATAAGACAGCTAAGATAAAGGAAATGAACAGTATCTGACAAAGTTATTACTGCTAACATTATTAAAATAAAAGTGTTTTTCCTGAAGTAGAACGTGCAGTAATTTAAGACTGAGAAGCTGAGGAGAAAAAAAAACATCAAGGAAGTGAGCCTGATCTCTTTTATATCTAGATCTCCTTAGGTGCTACTTACATTGTGAACCAGTGATGCCAAATTCATTATTTTCCTTCTGTGCTCGTGTGTATAATGGAGTAATGCTTGTGGAGAAGGATGGCATTAATAATTACAGATGACCCAGACTGGCATGCTCCAGGCTTTTTCTTGAGTGATCAGCAATTTTTGGTTTATCGGAAACAAAACTAAAGCAAAATTTGTAATTGCCCATTTCTTGGAGAAATGTTTAGAATCTACAAAACCTTCATCCAGTTAGACAAGTGCCAGGATTTTAGTTAAGTTTTTATCAGTATGTTTGTTTAGTGACTGGGATTTAGCTTTGCCTTGTAACAAAGCAGTCAATAACAGTGCAAACACTGTAATAAACAAGTAATAGAAGCAATGTCACAGTTTTGAATATCAGTGTTCATACCAAGCAGCCAGGGTAGATATTTTACTGAACAGATCCAGACCTCTCAACCAATCGGGGATAAATTTCAAAAGAGTCAGGGACAAGTCAAGAAAAAATCAGGGACAATCAGTGACACTTAAAAAAATATTAGTGCTATTAACTTGAAACATTGACAGAATCAGAGCATATGAATTAATACGCATTTTCTGAAGTAAAAGAAGTCTATAACTCTTAATTATTGTCATTATTCATTAAGTGTAATTCACCACCTTTCCTCCAAAAGTCACTAGTTTTAGGAGGGATTAAGAGGGACAGAGCTAAAATTTGAGTCAAAAGCAGGGACAGTTGAGAGGTACAGTCAACTCTTCTGCAAAGATTTGCAAACAGAATAGTTTTACTTGCAAAAATGCACCAAGCTTCAGGAATTGTATTTATTCATTTCTCTTTTGTTGATCAAGGAAGTCCGACTGGGTGTAGAACCCCTTTTCAGCGGATGACTTGGGAGAAAAGCTCCACCAAAGCAATATAAAATAAGAGAATGTAAATGAACACAGGTAGATTAAACACCAATGTCTTCTTTATCTTTCTTCTCTGGATTTTGTGATTATTAAGGGAATCAGAAAAAATATTGGGGTGTTGTAGAGGAATCACACCTGCTATTGGAGGGAGAATGCCTCATTTTCATCTCCCCATTTCCTCGTAGCAGTGACCAAAAAACAGAGGCAGCATTCCCCACATCTGCACTGTCAGACTGTAGGATACTGAACTGGTTCACACTGAATAGATGACTCAGTGTGTTACAATGCCACTATGAAAAGCAATACATTAAGAAATGGGCCTAAAATGTCCCATTACAGAAAAACATGGCCAAACCCATATGAGAGTCTGATGAATCATTAGGAATTCCAAGCTCTTCTCCAAAATGATTTGAAGAAAATTTGTAATTAAATGATGGTGTAATTAAAACATACTATATTGCATTACCTGAGATTACACATGAATGTTTTACTCATTTTATAAAAGGCTTCAGATTCCAGGCATTCATGACAGGAGACTGTAATGTGCTGCAGCTGCATCAGATAAATCTTTGTTTGAGCTAGAATTAGTCTGCTGCTCCTGGGTACTCCTGACAAAACTCAGGCGTTTTCTTAGAAACCCATTTGAAACATTCTTGCACAAGATTGAGAGCCTTACCAAAGGGGAAACATTTTGCACAATAAGGGTTCTTCCTCAGCAGTGTCACACCTGGAAGGTAGCCATCTTCTTTCCTGATGCAAGACTCAAAGATACAGGTCAGGGAACTGTCATCCTACTAGCTGGTGCAGAAGCGCCTGAGGCATTAGGCTCAAAGTACATTATGGAGGTGCTTGCCTATTGCCATGTGGCCATATAATCCTCTTGAAGTTTCTATAATGAAATTAGGACAATACCTGAGATAGAAGAACAATGTATTCAAGGTCCAGCTGTCTAAAATTTGCAGGCCTGAATGGTAAATGGACAAGTTCAATCATGAAGTTTAAGACTCAACAAGGGACAGAGATGCAGAATCCCTCTAAACAACTGTGTGAACACTAGGTATTGATTTACAGCTGTATGGTCCCCAAATTAGTGATGGGCAAAAAATAGCTGATGCATGCATCTTGAAAATGGAATATCCAAAGCTAAAATCATGTATATGCCTTTAGTAAGCCATAAATACCTGTAGGTTGACTGACTGGGAGTGGTACACCACTAACAAATTGCCCATATGGAGAAGCTCTGACTTGGCAAAACACATCTGATGGGTGAAAAGCCCCCCAGAAGCTTCACTCATTTTCAACAAACCTGCCAGGAGGTGTAGTGAGATCACAAGATCTAATACAAAAGTCATATCATGAGGTGAACCCAAGCTCGGTTCATGGGTGTTTCCGTGGTTTGCACATGGTGACTTTCCTTTTCAGCCAGTTATCAGAGTCTGATATAATACCATTCTTAGCAAGCAAGAACCGTGAGAAGGATAAGTGGTCATTCTATCAGAACCTGATATAATACCATTCTTAGCAAGCAAGAACCGTGAGAAGGATAAGTGGTCGTTCTATCAGAACCTGATATAATACCATTCTTAGCAAGCAAGAACCACGAGAAGGATAAGTGGTCGTTCTATCAGAACCTGATATAATACCATTCTTAGCAAGCAAGAACCACGAGAAGGATAAGTGGTCGTTCTATCAGAACCTGATATAATACCATTCTTAGCAAGCAAGAACCGCGAGAAGGATAAGTGGTCGTTCTATCAGAACCTGATATAATACCATTCTTAGCAAGCAAGAACCGCGAGAAGGATTAGCAAGCAAGAACCACGAGAAGGATAAGTGGTCGTTCTTCCCTGAATGTCATGATTAGGAAGAGAATCAGAAAATCATGGGGTGGTATAGAGGAATCACACTTGCTATTGGAGGGAGAAGACCTCATTTTCATCCCCCCATTTCCTTGCTGTAATGAGTAAAAAGCTGAGAGGTCAGCATCCCCCACATGTGCAAACATTTTTATTGGCAGAATGGGGAGAGACTACTGGGAGTGAGGCAAACAGTGCTTCTAATAGTTAGGCCCAGGAGAATTCAGGATGGGTGCCTCAGGAGGTCTGTCAGCAGATACACACCCTTGAGGTGAAAAGTGATTTTTCTTACCTATAGGTCAGCCAGAGCTGCATCATCTTCTGCAAAGTGGATACAAACATTTGGTCCCTGGTTTGTTGAAGTACCATACAACAGATTTCTAGTCAGTGCAAATTAACAGGTGCCACAGTTTCAACTCCATATGCACAGAATTCATAGGAAAAGACAATGTTCCTAGCATCAGCAGAAATACAGGGACACCTGTACATGGGAAGCCATTACCAATCAATAGTGTAGTAATCAAAATGAACATCCCACCCCACTAGTTAAGCACCTGCTATCAGGACCTGGTATGGGTCCATCTGCAGAAAAGAAAGACCCATACAGACTGATGGTAACCATCTACACCTCTAGGACCATGTGCTAACAGCCTGATATCAGAAGTAGATGTTTGAGAAAGTGATAAATATGGATCCATTAATGCACCTCAGCGCATTACAGTAACCACATCCTCAGGAATGCCTGTGGCAGACTGAAGGTCATGGTTGCCATTAAGCTCAGAAGCTGAAAAAGGTTTAAGCCTAGTGGTGGCACTCTATCCTCATCCAGACTATCAAAAACAAACTCCTGAGTCACTGCTGTGGGCAGGAACAATTGCTACTGCAAAGCATTCGGCTCTATACCAATTAAAGAAATCTTCTCCAATGGAGTCAGAGGAATTCTTCCAACTTATGAAGACCTAACTGACTGCAGCCTTACAACAACCCACACCAGGACTGCTGCCAGGAAGTCTCTCAATGGAGTTACCAGCAATAAATTATTGAGGTAGAGAAATCTAGACTTCATTCACTTGCAAGGTCTTTACCATGATGGCTGAGAATCTCAGTAAATTTCATTAGCATAGGAAAGACCAAACAACAATGCTTTATACTAAACATACCATCCATCCAACTTGAACCAGAGGAACTTTTGTTACGTCAGTATCTGAAATCAGCGCTGAAAGTATCCATGTCCAGAAACACTAAATAGACAACTTGTGGCAGTATATGTGCAATTCCACGGAGTGCCATCATCACAAACATGACATCCTGGATGGGCTTTTTGAAGTTAAAATCCTGGATGAGACCCCTCATACCCACTGAAACTAGAAAAAGTATGTGCTTTTTCCAAAGGAGTAGCAGCCTTTACAGCTAGTTTTGAGAACACAAGTTATATAGTTTCATAGTTTAGTACTAGGCTATCTGCCCTGGGGCATTTATAAGCCTAGCCATAGTGATGTGGCTTTCGCCACCCCATGTAATGGTACAAAAGTGTACAGAATAGATTTAGAATACTGTGCCTCTGTCTAGTAGTGACACAGTGAAGACCCTCTTACATAATAGAATTAGTTTACTGTGCCTCTGTCTAGTAGTGACACAGAGATGACCCCTGGGGTAAACCTATGATCTCCCATCCACTCGTCAAGATTTCTCTTGAAGAGAGTTAGTGAGGGGCTCTGCCTAACATGAACTGGGATTCTGTTCCAGAGTATGGGAAGCCTCTGAGTTATGAATCTGTCCCTCCAGCATGTCCTCTTCATATTTGTGCTGAGGTTTAAATCTTTAGCTCTCGTGGTTCTGATGGATTTGGATTTTTTGAGGTGGAGCATGTCCATCAATTCCTGATTGGACATGGCCTTGTACGTCAGGCACAGATCACCTCTGAGTAGGCAGAATGCTACTGAATAGAGCTGGAGTTTCTTTAGTCTGGCAGCATATGACATATGTTGGAGACCCTTGATCCTCTTGGTGAGGTACTTTTGGGGTCTCTCTAGCTGTTGCAAGTGCCAGGTGAGGTACATACCAAATGGGGCATTGTACTCAATCATGGGCCTGATAAGGGAGGAGTATAGGGGTACAATGACCTCCTTTGATCTGGATGTGAATCCCTTCATGATAAGGTAATGTGAATTCCTTCATGATATATGCCCAAGAAATCAGATTATTAACCTTGACCAGAGCCATTTCTGGGAAGAAACTAAACATTCATAGGGATTTTCAGCCATGATCCCATCAAGAACTAGTAAGCCTTTTGTAATGCGTCTCCAAGCAGAACTAAACTCAAAATTGCCAAAACTGCACCAGCAGTCCTGGAAGCAGCTAGGGCTCTGACTCCTGGGGTGGTGGGTTTGGAGTTTAGAGGAAGCTAACCAGATCTGTAGAGAACTGTAATTAGGTCAAGTGATACTCTATTGGCAATGGACCCATCTGTACTCACCCCCAGGCAAAAAATAACATCTTCCATTGTTGGAAATAAAAAATTGTAATTTTACTAAGCAAAGACTTAAGGATCTACACACTATCGCTTTGCTACACGTGACAGACTCAAAGGCATGATCAGCACTGTGTTAACATTTCCAGTCAGTCTTTGACTTGTAAGTCTGCATGCAGCATTATAAATCATACTGTTTGTATACTTGCAATGCAGGAACAGATTGACAACTCATATGCTGTTGACTAGCGCACACACACACACTAGCAAGCTGTTAGAGGCCACAGTCACCACTGCAGCAGTGGTGCTGATCAGTCTCTCTCCAAGCAGTGTGGGAAATCATCCCCCTCAACATCTTGTCACTGGTGCAGTTGCATCCTTTGTCCCATGCATGTTACAGATCTGAACTTAGCCAGCACAGATGAGGGGGACAAAGGTGTCTGGGATTTGAGAGTCATCCTGTCTACAAGTGGGGTCTTATGTGGGCCAGCATACCATGGCAGGAGATGGGGAGACTGAAGGGGTTATCGGTTTTAGAGACATTGCTTTCTGTTCTTCATATCAACTAGATCCCAAGACTGACAAAAGATAATTTCCTCATGAAGATAGTTTCCAGGATGGAATACCTGAGCTCTTCCACACAAGAGAAGGACCTAATCCCTGTTAAGCCTAAAGGTGAATTTGAAGTTTGTAGGATATCAAGGTGCTTTTAAACAAAGCATCAGAAAACAAATATGCACCACAAAGATCACACAGACACAAAAAGACAAACAGTAACATCACAAAAAAGCAAACTATAAAATGCCAACATAGCTACAACCACATCAAAGTCGAGAATGAATGAGTAATGGATCTATTTAAGTTAAGGCAGTGAAAGAACTCCCAAGTAAAAGACACACTGAAGATCTCCTTATTCAAGCTGGCTGTCATTCAAAGATCTGCAAAAGCACATCAGTGAGGTACAGTCTTTGCCACTGACTGAGTGGAGGGAGATCCTGATGAATATTCTAGGGGGGATTTATTGAATTCGTCTGAATCTGCTGCCATTGTCATAGTATAAATGCAACAAAATGTATAGAAAAACATATGGCTACTAGCTGTGGAAGCCACAAAGGGTCTTAACCAGCTTCTCCTGGAGTCCAGCCTCAGAGAGGGCCAAAAGATATTGCAGCACATGGTTCACTGGGGGAAACAGATTTTTAACAGTTGAGACAGAGTGCTGGGTCTAAGCCTCAACATAGCAGTACATTATAAAATTTTAAGCAAAGTAGGTAACAGTCTACCTATTCAGTTGTCAGGTGGCAAGCTGTTATGGTTTTTAAGACCTACACTGTAATAAAAGAGATTACCAATGCCAAAGACTGCCACGTTAAAAGAGGGGATTTAGGCTATGAACTGCTAAAAATCTTTATCACATAATTCTACGCAGCTTCCCAGTCTGTTTGTCTACTGTGTGACCCTGAGCACATTACCTAAGCAGACACAGCTCCAAGTCACACCTAAATGTGTCACTTGTTCCTAATTAACAGATAAATCAAAATAGAAGTCATATACTGCAAACCTTATCAGGCACTTAGATCTCTCAGTGCTCTTGAAAGGGCTGCACTCCTGTACCTCTTTAAACCGTTAGATAAGTGCTCAGGATTTCGGGCCTTCCATGCTACATAAATTGCACTCTATCAAAAATTCCATGCCAGAGATGACCAAAGCCCCCCCCCCTCATCCTTCTTCCCTACATATTTATTCAGAGATTGCTGACCATGTCTGTCACAGGCCAGTTCACAGTTAAATTAATGGTTCCAAGGGTTTCCCTAAAGAAAAGGTCATTAAAAGTGAAGCTACATGGAAGAGTGGTCTCATTGTCCTTATTTGCTTCAGATCTCCATTTCTCAAGGGACAGATGGTGATGGAAATCATCCCTGTACCTCATATCCTGTTTGGCTGGAGTTACATGGCTGATGCTATGGGAGAGTGTGGCACGTTTGATATACACCAGGTATCAGGTAATGAAACAGCAGTATGTGAGGATGAATTTTCTGAGGCTGGTATGAGAATCGGAGATGCCAGCTTTAAATCATTATAGAAATGAATCCTATTCCCTATGGGTGCACTCCTGCACCTACAAAGCCACATGTTAGTAGACATAAAGCAAACACAGCCTTAGCTGAAAGTCATGGCATGGGAAGTCTGAGTGGACCCTTCAAACTCCTGACAATAAAGCACTACCAGCTCTGTCAAGAGGCCCAAAACACAGACCTTAGCATCAATTGATCCCTCACAGCTCTGGTCTGGAACTGTCCATGGTAAGATGTAGGTTTACTAAATACTCAGGCCATTCATTCAGTTGGGTGGTGCTTGCAACTCAGGAGGTACCTTAGGCATTTCCCCAAGAGTGCACACCTCAGAGATCCTTCAGCATCTGCTGAAGTAGAGGATGGACCCAAACTCTGTTACTAGAAGTGGGCAAGACTAGGGCACATGGAGTGTGAAGTGATCCTTCTGTTGTACATGCCTCCAGAAGGGTTTGACCAACATTAGCCATCTGTTTTTACTTTTGGTGGTGGTCCTGCATACACACTGGGCTGTGTGACAGACTTCCATTGCTATCATCAAAAACAACTGAAGAATGTGAAAAAAAAAATATATATATATATATACATATATATATATATATATATAGATATATATATATATATACATACACACACACACACACACACACATACATATATACAATAAATGTCCAGAGCCCAATATAGCAAAACATTTATTGTAGCCTCTATCACCTCGGCAACACTGCCTTCAATGGAGTTCCATTGCTATTTTGCTGGGTGCTTTCAGCCCACATGGTGTCATGTTCCTGTGGCAGAATAACTGTCCCTTCCCTGGTCCTTTACCAAGGATAATGACAAGTAAAGGGGTCCTTTCAGCTGCACGATGATTAGCTCTACTAGACTGGATTTTCAAGCTCATCAGGTTATATCTTAGAATATTAGGGAGATGCTCTCACCAAACCTTTTAAATGTACCTCATGATAAGGAATGTTCCTCATTTGGAGTCTTAAAAGTTCACGTTACTCAGTTCCAACATTGAAAGTGTCCGTCACATATCCAGTATTAAGAATTTAACTGCTCTCTATAATAAATAGTACAGAATCACACAAAGTACTTTTTATACTTGTAAAGTAACATTTTACCTATCCTATTTGCTTCCTACTTGAATTTATCAGTATGCACTCCACACTTTTCCCATTATCAGTATGCACTCCACACTTTTCCCATTGGTTCCACATTGTGAGAGGTGATGTTTCACATTTTGGAGAATGAAAGCTGAGAGCTATGCTTCTCACTCTATTAAGAGGAAACACATTTTCCAAAGGCTACACAAGGAAGAAGGAAAAGTGAATATTTTTACAAGAAATCAAACTAAAAGTTAGATGCTTGGAAGTTAAAGGACAAAAAAATTCCTACAATTACATGCAGATCAAGGTTGGGCTGAGAGAGGGTTAGCTCTGCTATTCCATAAATTCAGTCAAGCAAATTTAAAATGTATAAGCATCAGTAATATTAGAATGTGGATTATATGGAAATGCACCATTCAAGATCTCAAAACTATATTGGGCAATATACATGATCCAGATAAAAACTCTTCAGAATTCTTTCAGGAGTTTTCAGTAATGGGCTAAACCAGGAGGTTCAAATTACGTTCAATTGACAGGAGGAGCTTTAATGCAGCCCTGGATGTTCATCTTGATAGGAATTTTGTGAAATACATGCAAAAGTAAACACTTGACAGTTCTAACTGAGAAGAGGGACTTTGTAGATATTTGGAGGAGGTTTCATGAGAACCAGAAACAATTCACTTTCTCTAGAAAAGACTTCCAACAAGCCAGCTGACTAGCTTTTCCTGGTCCAAGGAAATTTTACCACAAATATGAAATCTAGAAATTATGAAAAGACAGTTTTACAATGCCATGTTTAACTCTTAATCTAGGAGAGAATACCAGGGCAAACATTCAGGGGTGGAAACATTATAAAATAGAGATCAGCGACAGTTTACGTCACTCAAACAACAGAAGATAAACTCCTTTTCTTGAGTCTTTCAGTTGTTTGATTCCCATTAAAACTGCCACCAGAGTACAACTGATGGCAAAAGAAGAAAAGAAAGAGAAGTGAACAGCAAAAATCACTTATCCAAGCAAAACTGAAAACAGGATTCTTCTTCAAATTAATAGGATCAGGTATTGAATCATAACAAATTACTACTGCAAAGATGGAATCTGTCATACTGGCAAAAGGTAGTTTTTAGTAGCTATATGGGGAGCAAAAGAGTAAATTTTCAGGGCGTACTAATGCAGGCATACTTTATTTCCTTGATAATGTATGATTCAGGAGTGGAAGGTATATGGGACCAATCAATCAGGAATATTGTATTACATGTTTTATACAGAACAGAGCAGACTGACCCACTGGTTCAGAGACAGGAACTAGAAAAAGGATTAGTTTGGAACAATAAGCCTATTTAGATGGCAATATGGATCTTGAATTCTGTTCTTCAATAAGGAAACTAAAGAAAAGCTATGACAGCTGATCCAGATGGGCTACCTAATGATTTTTACAAGGTAGGGGGTATAATACAAGTTAAAAAAACTCACTGAACTTTTATAACAGTGTTAGGAAGAAGAGGAAACCCCTCCTTCTGTGCAGTCTGCAAGAATTACAGAAAATGCCTGAGGAGGAAGTGGGCACTACATGCATGACCAGTGTACTTACTAAACATGGATGTTAAAATGTTGACCTAGATTATAGTCTTCATACTAGATAGGATTCTACCACAGTTCATAAGCCAAGGACAAGGAGGCTTCATACAAGAGTGGCAATCTATTGATAATTGGACTGTCCCTAGTTTTTTGAAAGCATTTTACAATAAGTACAAGTAGGAATATTATTCAGTACATCTCCAAAGCTGCTAGCTTTTTTTTATTTGAAGTATTAGAATACTCAGGATGAGGCCCTAGAATTTTAGCCAGGGTAAAGCCTTTTATAGCTACCCTAAATTCAAAGTGCTAGTCAATGAGGTTAAGTCACAATAAGGGGGGTATAAATAGGGGAACCAGATATGGAAAACTTATCCCCTGGACACTTCTCATTAGTAACAGGAACTGGTATTGAAAGAAAGGCAAACATTATAAGCAGGGTTTGCAATGGAAGGCTCTAGGGCTTGATTTTATTAATTTGTAGAGGACCATGTTTTAATAACTGAGAACACTTATGTGCTTACTTGCAAGGTACTGGATATCTTTGCAGAGTTTTCCAGCATGTTAGGATTAAAATGCAATCTAAGGAAATAAGTCCCATCAAGAAATAGGGAAGAGCCAAGGTAAAAGAACCTATGAAGGAATGGAAGATTTGGAGGTACACAACTGAATACTCATGTTTAGGAGTGACCAGCACTTTCAAAGGGGACCATTATACAGGGCATAAATAATAAGAGTAGGATAGCCACAACCTATGAAAAAGGGACATACGAGATGTAGGAAAATCCAGCTACTTATAGACTGCATAAACCAAGACAAAGATAACAAAATCCTTGGGAACAGAATATATGGGGTTTAACACATATATCCACTCAGTGTAGGTTACAGTATGATTCATCTTTGGTTCTTACATACTGTGCCAGAGTATGCAGAACTGTATACAGCCAGAAGGAGAACCTCACTCACCTTTGTTCAGTCTGGCTGGATGATTAGGAATCAGGGCTAGGAGAACTGTGGTGTTCTTAGATAATGGGGGGTGGGGGGTGGAAGACCAATGAATACCTTGTATTGGTTGCAAATCATTAATGCAATCCATGTCAGGATAGAATAATTTGGGAACAGGCAGGCATTGATAGTTGTAATCAGATTGTGGTGACGTACGTTGGAGACCAAAGGTATACTAGACTACAGTTTAATCCCTTCATTTTCTATTACTTCCCAAACCAGAGGACCACTGATTAACATACAGGACACTTGGCAACAGATATCTAGAGCTCTATAGGAAGAACAAAGCTAGAAGTGCAGCATTTGTGCCTTGGAAGAAAGGAGCGCATGTCTGGAATGGAAAGGGCAAGTCTGATATACAAGGACTTGATTGAGTCAATGGGAATGGCTGTCATACTTAGACTGCAGCATATTGGGAAGGAGATGAAGCCCTTTATTTAACAGACAGCCAGTGGCAAAAAATATGGGAAGGAGTGAGCACACATTAGGACAATAGCCATTTATCTGGGAACAGCATGTGAGTGCCCTGCATCAATGATACATCACTCCAATTAAATGGTATAAAATGCATACAACATCAGCAATAAAATACTGGAGGTATAATCAAGAAGGAGCCTCCTTGACCCATATGTTCTAGAAATGTCAGCAGCTTTGGGAAGATACATCTGGCAAAATGACCTTGAGTAGCATCTTACTCTCACCAAGAATGATGCCACAATATGAAGACAAGATGATCAATTTCAACAATTGGCTTAAGTATTGGTGTCATTCAAAGGGGATCCAAGCCTGGGATGACATGCTCAACAAGCCACGATGCTTCGCTAGGGACGGCTTGCAACTGTCACCCCTGGGCTTTTGGATATTGGCAAAGGCTCTTGCTACACCCATAGTGCCTTTTTTAGGCAAGGCTCAAAAGACAAACCCACCTCCATAGGTATCACAAGGGATAAGAAACTAAGAGTAATGCTACTCAACGCCAGAAGTCTAAACCTCAAGATGCATGCACTCGAAACTCTCCTTAGCATGGAGAACATCGATATCTGTGCAGTAACAGAAACCTGGTTCAAGGCTCCCGAGAGCACCCCAGCACTACCAGGTTATACCTCATACCATGCTTTTTGGCCCCAAAACTTGGACCAAACCACAAAAGGAGGGGGGAGTATCAATATTCGTAAAAGATACCCACACCTCCAGGTTGGTGGCACAGCACGAAGCATCAGAGACTATCCATGTGCAACTAACAGTGGGTAAAACTGCCTTCCAGTTTATAGCCTGCTACAGACCACCCTCCCAAACCCAGGAACCCCACTCAGCCTTCCCGAGAACACTGGAAAATATGAAGGCCTCTCCAAACACCATTATATTGGGCGACTTCAACTACCCAAACATAGACTGGGAGCATTACTCTAGCTCCAACACCCTAGCCCAAAGGTTCCTAGAATTTATAAACTCAAATGCTATGGAACAACTTGTTACCACTCCCACAAGAGGGGAAAACATACTGGACCTGATCATCATCAACATGGGGACTCTATGCTCCAGACCAGAAGTGTATCCCTCACTGGTAAGATCAGACCATAAACTAATCACACTGGATATTCACATCCCGACCCCACCTCCTGCCCAGAAAACCACAGTGAAAAACTTCTCTAAAGCAAATTTCACACTCCTCAAAACCGAGGTGGAATTCTTCAAAGCCCCCGGGCCTGTGTAAAATGAATCCTTTGTAAATGCATTCTATGAATGCCTTCAGAAAAGCATGGATCATGCAATCCCAAATAAAACCAAGACCCAATCCTCCAAAGGCAGACGTCCTGTCTGGTGGACCCCAGCCATAAACAAACTATACAATAGAAGGAGGATGCTACTAAATGATAGAGCAAAATCCCAAAAAGGGAAGGCATCTCTGATCAGTATTAGCAAAAAACTACGGGCACTCATAAAATCGTCTAAGGCCAGCTTAGAGAGAAAAATTGCACAGGACACTAAGGATAATCACAAGGCTTTATTTAGTTATGTTAGGAACCTGGGTGGGAATTCCCAGATATGCTCAGAATTAGTCCAAAATGACAAAAAATACACCGAACCCACAGACATTGCCAACATCCTAGCTGGCAGGTTCAGTGCAAACATCCCCCCCCCCCCATGAAAAGGGCAAATATCTATCCCAGCAGAGTGCTGCCCCCCTGACATCTCAGATGCTCAGGTAAGAGCCGCCCTCTCCAAAGCAAAAAACACAGCATCAATGGGACCAGGCGGTGTCCCGGGCCCTACATGAACTCCAAGAAGAGCTATACCCAAACATAAAACTACTGTTCAATCTCAGCCTTACTACAGGATATGTACCCAAAGAGTGATGTACAGCAACAGTGGTCACTCTCCACAAAGGTGGTGCCTCAACGGATCCTGGAAACTATCGCCCCATAAGCCTGACTAGCTTGGTTTGCAAAGCTATGGAAAGGATCATCATGGACCTCATAAATAAAGATATTGGGGACCTACAGACACTGGATCCTACCCAGTTTGGCTTTGTTAAGGGCAGGTCCTGCCTCTTAAACCTGGTTGATTTCTTTGAAACGGTCACCAAGGCCATTGATGAGGGGAAGGTGGTCCACACAGCCTACCTGGACCGCGCAAAAGCCTTCAATACAATACCCCAATCGGGCATTATAGATAAGCTCACCAGCTTAAATATAAACCCCTATGTCACTAGATGGGTTGCAAACTGGCTCAAGGACAGAACCCACATGGTTAGAACTGCTGGAGCCATGTCGACTCCAAACCAGTTACAAGTGGCATCCCACAAGGCTCAGTTCTGGGACCTCTCTTGTTCGGTATATATTTTTCGGAGGTACAGGCCAGCACGGAAGGACTGTGGCTGACCAAGTTTGCAGATGACTGCAAATTGGGTGCCATAATCGACTCTCCAGCCAACACAAGCATCCTCCAAAAGGGCCTCATAGAAACAGACAACTGGTGCCAGAGCCATGGCCTCAAGCTAAATGCCAAAAAGTGTATAGTCATCCCCTTTGGCAAAAACAAAGTGCCCACAAATTACCACATAGGTGGTAATCCATTAAGTACAGAAGAAGTAATTAGGGACCTGGGGACCCAAGTTGATAGCAGTCTCTCATTTGACAAACACATGGCCAAAGTGGTTAGAAAAACATTTTATATAGCCCACCTAATCATGAAGGGATTCACATCTAGATCAGGGGAGGTCATCGTGCCTCTTTACTCATCCCTCATCAGGCCCATAATTGAGTACAATGCCCCTTTTGGGATGTACCTTACCAGACACCTGCAGCAACTGGAAAGACACCAAAAGTACCTCACCAAGAGGATCAAAGGGCTCAAACAGATGCCATATGCTGCCCGGTTAAAGAAACTCCAGCTCTACTCAGTGGCATACTGCCTGTTCAGGGGCGATCTGTGCCTGACGTATAAAGCCATGTCCAACCCGGAATTAATGGACATGCTGCACCTCAGAAAATCCAAATCCCATCGAGCTACGCGCTCGAGAGACTTGAACCTCAGCACTGAAATAAATAGGACATGCTGGAGGGACAGATTCATAACCCACAGGCTCCCTTCACTCTGGAATAAAATCCCAATCCAGGTTAGGCAGAGTCCCTCATTGACTCTCTTCAAGAGGAATCTTGATGAATGGATGGGAGATCGCAGGTTTAACCCAGGTATCACTTCTGTGTCACTGTTAGACAGAGGCACAGTATACTAACCTCGAAAAAGGGTATAGCAAAATTAATTTAAAATGGGTGGCGAAAGCCAAACACATTCTGGCTAGGCTTATAAATGCCCTAGGGCAGTTAGCCTAGTATGAACCTATGAACCTAAAAGGCTTCTATGGATATAGAAATTTGTGGGACTGGGAATAGGTGATGTAGATGAAGGATAATTAGCACATGACCCTTGTTCATATTCCCAAATCCATTCTAGAAAGAGAATGGAAAACAAATTGTACTACTAGAATCACAAATTTGTTGTGGGAATGTATAAAGCTATTTATTTCATTCATTCATGCTTTGTTGACCAGCTTAGAACCACTAGGTCAGTGGCCTCTTTTCAGGAGACACCTAAAGTGGTATTCATACTGTCTAGTGAAAATTTGGCTAGAACGGCTGGGAACTTCCCATCCTCTTTTTGACAAGTGCCATGGGACCTTTTACATCCACCAATGCTACCAACAATTCAGGCAGATAGAGTTTTGATTTAACATCTCTTCTGAAGTGAAAATGATAGTTATGGATATTAAACTATAACTCCCACTGTGGAAAATGAAAAAGCAATGGAGAAGTGTTTTCATTCTTCCATACCGGACTACATTAAGGAAAATCAAGGTGTTAATACCATTTCTTAAGGCATATTAATCCACCCCCAATACAAGGAAATCATGGGCTTATAGGGCAAGCAACTAACTTGCTTTGGGAATCCTAGTCCTCTAACATCATACAGCCACCTGAATACATACTTGGGATACGACTACAATATTATTTAATAGCTTTTAATATTAGGATGAAACCAACCCTCCCCCCAGTGGAATATAGAAAGAGAATGTGATGAAGGTTTCAGAATGAGGTGTATTATCTGTTTTATACAAGATGCGATGACTGAATCTCAGAATTGTTTTAAGTACCTCTGCTAGATTGCACTCAGAACCCAATGAATTTATAAAGATATTAAAGGGTGAAACAGAAAGAACATTTTTACTCATACTTTTTTTCTAGTTTTATTCCATCTACTACTAGTACCGCTATCTGTTAATATTACATATTATTTCGGTTTTATTACTCTGTTAATAAAATTTAAAGAATATCGTGTTGTTTTGATGCTTTGTACTATCTGAAGAAAAAAGTTTCTTAATAAAGGTAAACCAAAATTATGCAAAGTATACAAGAAGCATCTTATGCAATGTATAGATAGTTTACTAGGTGAAAGGAAATAATGCACAGATGTTGGCTAAATCTTTACCATCTTATGAAGAAATCTTTCATAACAGGTATTTTATTTCAGGTATTAGTAATGAATGGATGACCACTTATGGTTTCTGCCAATGTTAAATCTGTTTATTTGGATTTGACAATGTAATCTGTTTTAATCTTGACAGAAACCAATAGAGTGACCATTTTGCCAGTTTTAAATCCAACAATATCTATGCACCATTGACGACGTACCTTTGATGGATTTCCTGGCCATAAGAATGACTGAAATGAGTATTAACTGTACAAAATTTTCCTTCTGTAATCTGTTATCCAGCTGTACCTTCCATTATATTCATTTTATATAACTCATAAGTTCCTTTTCTGCAGGTACAACTTTAGAACAGTCCTGTTAACGGTCATATTTAGATATAGTTACTCATATTTCACTTACATTTATCTATTTTCTTATTTTTTGTTATTCCTCTTTCATTTGATGATTTAATTTTTTAGCTAGTTATATGATTGATATTTTCTTCTTTCGGCTTTTCCTGGTTAGGGGTCGCCACAGTGGATCACCTGTCTACTCATGATTGGTAGTGGAGTTTTACGGTGTCGAGTTGCCAGCCCAGCGCCCAACCTTCCACAGAAGGCACACACATGCACAAACTCATGCCTAGGGCCGATTTAGAATGTCCAATCCACCTACAGCATGTCTTTGGGATGAGCACCGGGAGGAAACCCACATGACCACAGGGAGGACATGCAGACTCCACACAGAAGGCACTCCAGCCGAGAACTGAACCAGAGAACCTCTTGCTGTGAGGCAGCAACCATAACCGCTGCACCACCGTGGCCACCCTAGTTATATGATTGATATTACGGATTAATATTTGAAAAGATGCAAATTACTTTTATCTTTTGGCATCTAAAGGTAATCTTTTATATACTTTTGAGTTTTATAAATCCTGTCAATTTATTGATACCGATATTGTAATAGAGTACCACGACTGTATTCCTAAATCAGGAATTAAACTTTCATTATACTTTAGTCTCCTGTTGGTGTATTAATAGCAACAGCATCTGAAGTATTTTTTGCAATTTTAAAAGTCCTAATACACTTTCACATGTCAAAACGTGTTGGCAGCATGAAGTTTCTAAATCCACAAAAAAATAAACACATCTTTTTTGGTAATTCACCCACTGGTGTCTCTTTGGGATACAGAAGGAAACTGAAGATCCTATGTAAAATCATGAGCACACAGAAGACATGCAGACTCTGAAAAAAATATAACCCAGCTTAAAATCAAACTAGCAAAGAAACCAGTGTGATGTAACAATGCTAACTGCTATACTGCCCTCTGCCACCCTGTGTCAGGTTTAAGAAAACTATATTTTAAACCAATAAGCAAAGCCACAAACGTAAACAGCAGAAAAGCTTTCATACCCAGAAAAAGTCTTGGTTAAAGCACAATTCAAATTAAAGAGCAGCCAATGAGAAGCTAAGGAAGGAAAACAAACCAAGACTACAACGACCTTAAAACGCTGTGCGAAAGTCATAAGTTTATGTTTGCGTTGCCAAGATATACAAGCAAAGGAAATTCAAACATAAGTTGCAGAAGAGAGTTTAGTCTGTCAAGTTTGCCTTACTGTTGCAGATAGACCAAAGCAATCACCCCTCCCTAACACTTCCTTTTCCCACATTTTCTAGGGAATTTTTGAATTTCTTTGTATGTCTGCAGTTCACTTCCTTTCTGTTAACCTATTCCAGAGCCCAGTAACAGTGGATAATGTAACATTTCCTGATGCTGCATTTAAATCGTCCTCTTATGGTTACTACCCAAGAGCCTGTGTGCCCAATTCTCTAATAACTCAGCATCTCTATATGCAGTTATGCACATGACATCTCCATGCTTCTCTCTGTTACTGTGCACACATTCCTAAAGCTTTGAGATTTTATAAAGAAATCATAAATAAACATTTTCCTCTCCATTGTACACTCTCAGCTAAGCGGATTTCCTTCTCCTGATAAGACTTGCTGAGTTAAACATGTCTTCTGGATGAGGCCTCATCGGTGACCTATGCAACAGGAGAATGCAGTCTATATCCATTGGGTCCTCACCTTGGAATGACCTCCATTTTTTTATACTATTCTCTCACACTGAACATCATGATTTACTCTGGGGATGAAAGTACATTAATTCTTTTGATCTAAGGTTACTCGGCACAAATGATTCCCTACAAAGTGTAAACATTTCTAGGTTATTCTGTACAGACACCCAAATACTACTCATTTTCCTTCCTTTTTAAGCAGATGAGAAGGATAGGGAAGCCTTTCTTCAACAGTAACCAGTGATAACATCAGGGTCACAAATAAAAAGAATAAGGTAAGCATATACATTTTCAAATCACTGGTCATTGATCAGGAGTTGCACAAGCCCAGTACTATGAATACAGAATTCACCAAATTTCAAGAGAAATATTAAGTCACCATTACACAGAGTGCCCTTATGGGTAGGCTTTTCTGCCCGCGCCAGCTTCAGAATTACAATAAATGGGCCACCATTAAGCTAGCATGTCTTTTGATCTGCACGTTATCCCCGCTTCACTCTCAAAGTCTGTAGCAGTGCAATCATCTGTAAACAGTATTACAACTACAGGTTAGTCTCACCCTGTAATCAAACAGTGGTACCTGGCACAAATGGATATTACAAGCAGGCAGGCAGGTACAATGACAACAAAAGCAAAGTTCAGCCTTCTCTATACAAGGTCACATCAATGCCACAATAAAGCAAGAGGCAGATGTTCAAGTACAAGTTCAAGTACGAAGCTGTAACTAGTACATTTCAGGTTAAGAAACTATTCATTGTTCTCAGTAGAGATTACTATAGCAATCTGGCATACAATGGAGAGGTCTCAAAGAATGGCTTGAGATTCATTTAGGTCCCTGGTAAGTTTTGTTCAGTATCTCTCTCATGTTAAACAGAAATAGCATAAGTACTTCCTTTTACCCTTCTGTGTGGACTGTTTTCATGAACTTTGGAAAGAGTCCATCTAAACCAACCAATGACTTTTTTCCTACATTTTTTTCAGAAAATATCATAAAAACACTTGAGTACTCCAAAATGCTATTTTATAAAATTTTGCTGTTTCAGTCCAGAATACACATCACCTTAACTTTTGTTTCTTGTTATATTTATTACTTGTAAAACTGATGTGTTTTATTCACTGTTATTTAGATGGCTAGTTTTGCTTGCAGATAGAAGCATTGAAAATATAATAGAATCATGGTACGGTATCAGGTGATCCTTCCCAAGTCAAGACTACTAAAGTAGAGAATTGAGTGCCATTTTGATCCATAGACCAATGTTGCCTGGAGATTATGCTCCTGGCAGGGGTACACTTAGCCAATAAATGTGAGACAAGGGCCAGAATAACAGTGACCTAAAGGATCGCTTAAGATTGTGCAGGTAAACAGTCTCAGGGAGCTTACTCTGAAGAGAGAGTCAGGTCTGTGGTGGTACTCACATGTGAGAGTCTGGTAGCTAAGCTGTCTATCAAAGCCCACCTGCATTCAGCCTAAAAAACAAGTATGATTTTATCACTGGCTACAATGACCCACATCCTAACTCGAGATAGGTTAAGGGTCTTGCCAATGAAGTTCAAGCAGAACAGATTAAGGTGGACTAAATCCTGGAAATTTAAGTGGCTCTTTGGGCATTGAATGTCATCTGCTTGCTAAGGAGCTGGAGCATGTTGAAAAAGTTGAGGAGTATCAGCTAAATTTAGTTGGTCTTGCATTAACACATGATTCTGAGTTGCAGAAGGAAGCAGTCTCTGTATACGAGAGCTATCTTCTCAGACTCTGTGGGTATGGTGCATAGTTCTGTAGTTGTAATGAGAGGCTGTTACTATCATCCTCCTCCTCCTCCTCCTACAGTGAGAGGCAATAACTATCATCCTCCTCCCACATGAGAGGAAGTTACCATCATTTTCCCCCACGAGAGCCATCTTCTCAAGAGAGTATGGGTATGGTGCACAATGGGATACTACCTACCAGTTCTGTAGTTTTAAAGAGAGGCCGTTACAGTCATCCTCCTCCTACCACAATGAGAGGCAATTACTATCATCTTCCTCCCACAGGAGAGGCAGTTATCATCATCCTCCCACAGTGAGAGGCAATTAGTATCATCCTCCTCCTCCCATGAGAGACATCCAGCTGTGGCATGATTGGAAGGGATTATTTGACTGATCTACACCCAAATGCTATTTTTTTGAATTATTATAGCAGTAAATGGTTTCCCATAAAAAGCGCCTTGTCTGTACACAAAACTGCTCATAAATGTACTTTGTACCAGAACACCAAGTAAAATGTATGTGTGTGACTTTGTAGTTGTACTGTACATTCTACACACTTTCAGTCAAGAGAAGTGCTGAATGGTTATAGGATCACCCTTTGGTGGCAAGTTGGATTAGTGATTAAGCTAGGGATTGGATAAACCCAGTGAAACCAACAATGTGCCCTTGTAATATCTAGTTAAATGTTGTGTGTGAGGAGTTCAACTTCCACATTCAGAAGAGACCCTCCCATGTGTCTGGGAAAGTCAGTGGAGCCTGAATAAGACTTAATCCAGACCAAAATAGCTAAGGAGACAACCAGGTCGTGTGGCCTAAAGATGGGCAGCACTTCTATGGTGGCTTCTTGTGGACACAGGTGATGGAAGCTGTCTAGTTAAAGAAATCAGTCTTTCTTGCATTGTTAGCAGGCAGCTTTCTGGATTTGATAGACATGAAATGACTCACCTTTAAGAATTATGTTATGTAATCTTCATTACCTGGATGACATTTCTATCCTTTGGAAAGCTGCAAATGAGACAGCTGAGTTTGTTGCATATTTAAACAGTACTACAGAGTTTAACACATACTTTAAATAAAGACTTTGTTAATTACTTGGACACCGCAATTTTTGTTAAAGAAGGAAGATGCTCCATTTTTCAAGTCACCATCCATACAAAGAATAGGTATAGTGGGGGGGGGCAATTTATGAGATTGCCCTGTATGATATCTTATGACAGCCTTTTTATATTGGAGATTAGCAAGTTAAAAGAAGTGTTTTAGAGAGGGACTACCCTAGTGACTTATTGCATAAAATTATTACAGGGGTATCCCCTCACAGGACTGACAAGTTTAAACCCTTGTTGGGTGTGAAAGGTCCCTATTAGTGGTTACATCTAAAGATATTCAAATGGATAAAAATCCCTGGAGTCAGGCTCTGATATTAAAATTTCAGCTAGTGTCCTATGAAGTTAATATTGTTAGGAATAACTGGAATATTTTAAGACCAGTATGGAAATTAACAAATCAGGGGAGCAGCCACTGGTTGTGAATAAAGAAGGGAGTAATCTGAAGTCAGTATTTGAAAAAACCCTCAAATACAGGCCACAAGCATGACTTAATAGGTTAATAGATTAGTACTAGGCTAACTGCCCTTGTGGGCCATTTTCAGCCTAGCCAATTACCCCATGTGAGAATCAAACCCTGCAACTTATGTTTGTAAGGTAAACACCTTAACCATTATGCCAACCTCCCATAATAAACTATGACCTGGAAGAATGTAATACCAACATGGATAAAGTTTTTTTTTTTTTTTTTTTTTTTTTTTTTTGGTAAGGGTACTTATGATTCTAACAAAATGGTTTACCTGGCCAAATATTACACATGTCCTGCCTTTTATGCAGGCAAGGCTGAAGCACTCTTAAAAAAAGAATATATGAGCATTTGTAGGATATTAAGATGAAAAATGTTAAGAATGGTCTTTACAAGCAATATTGCATTAAAGAGTTTTCTATTTAGTATTCTTGACACAGGAATTGAGTTTGGGGGTGGGTACTTGGGAAACTCTCCTTAAATATAGAGAACTATATCAGCAGATGAAATTGGATGCCACACATTTCCCAGGTATCAGTGAATACATTTCGATACAGCCAGCGTTAAAATTAAAAGCTGATAAAGTATAGGGCTTTCTTTTATGGTTAACGGGTTTTAGACAGATTTCATAAGTTTTCCGTGTGTGTGTGTGTGTATATATATATATATATATATATATATATATATATATATATATATATATATATATAGAGAGAGAGAGAGAGATAGCGATATATAGATATAGATATATAAAAGTATATATATATATATATATATATATATATATATATATATATATATATTTTTTTTTTTTAATTTTTGAGAGTACTCTGGAGTTTTTATATATATATATATATATATATATATAAATGGCAATGCTCAGATCTGCTCTGGGCTACAACAGAATGGCATTAAATATACTGATCCCAATGATAGTCAATATCATGGCAGATCGACTAGTGCCAACTTAACCCTCCTCTCACCCCCTAAAAGGCTCATCTCAATACCAAAAGATTGCATGAGCTGGCATCTCACCGAAGTGTCATGTTTAATCCCAGCCTCACCTCAGGCTTTGTACCCACTGAGTGGTGCACAGCTACAGTTATCCCACTCCACAAGGGGGGATCCAAATCCAGCTTCAGACAAGTGACAAGTGGAGTACCTCAGGGTTCAGTCCTGGGACCGCTCTTGTTTGGCATGTACTTCTCTGAAGTACAGGCCAACACTAAGGGACACTGACTAACAAAGTTTGCAGATGACTGAAAACTGGGAGCCATTATTGAATCCCCAAATGATGTGGATATTCTACAAAAGGGCCTTACAGAAACAGATGCCTGATGCCAGAGCCATGGGCTCAAGCTTAATGCCAAGAAATGTATAGTTAGCCCCTTTGGAAAAAAACATGTACCGATGAATTACCACATAGGTGTCAGTACACTAAACATCGAAAGTGTGATGAGACTTAGGGACACAGGTGGACAGTGGTCTCACTTTCGATAACCACATCACCACAACAGTCAGGAAATCCTTCTATGTGGCACACCTCATCACTAAGGGCTTTTCATCCAGAAAAAAGGAGGACATTGTCCCACTGTACTCATCCCTCATTAGACCCATTATAGAGTATAATGCCCCATTTGGTATGTACCTCACAAGACATCTGCAACAGCTAGCAAGGCAACAGAAATACCTCACTAAAAGCATCACAGGCCTTAAGCAGATGTCCTACGCTGACCACCTTAAAAAACTCCAGCTATACTCTGTTGCATATCGTCTACTCAGAGGCAATCTCTGCTTAACATACAAGGCCATGTCAAACCCAGAGCTGTTGGACATGCTACACTTAAAGAAATCCCAATCCCTCAGAGCCACATGCTCCAGGGATCTAAACCCTGTCATCACAATAAACAAAACATGCTGGAGGGATAGGTTCCTGACCCAGAGACTCCCCAGACTCTGGAATAGATTGCCCGTACATGTTAAGCAGAGTGCCTCTTTGGCCCTCTTCAAAAGGAACCTTGACAATTGGATGGGAGAAAGGAAATTCACCCCGGGGATCATGTCAGTCACCCTGCTAGACAGGGGTCCAGGGAAGTAAACAGTGTGGGAAGAAATAGCCAGTGAATTGTTATGGCTAGGCTTCTATAGGCCCTAAGGCTGATAGCCTAGTATCAACCTATGAACCTATGAACTCCAGCTATACTCTGTGGCATATTGTCTACTCAAAGGTGATCTCTGCGTAACATACAAGGCCATGTCAAACCCTAAGCTGTTGGACATGTTCCACTTAAAGAAATCCCAATCCCTCAAAGCCACACGTTCCAGGGATCTAAACCTTGTTATCACAATGAACAGAACATGCTGGAGGGATAGGTTCCGGACCCAGAAACTCCCCACACTCTGGAATAGACTGCCCATACATGTCAAGCAAAGTGCCTCCTTGGCCCTCTTCAAAAGGATCCTTGACGAATGGATGGGAGATAGGAAATTCACCCCTGGGATCACGTCAGGCGACCTGCTAGACAGGTGTCCAGGGAAGTAAATATTGTGGAAAAAAGTATCAAGGGAATTGTTATGGCTAGGCTTGTATAGGCCCCTAGGACCAATAGCCTAGTACCAACATATGAACATATTGGTCAACAATTCATTTGGTCGACAGGCAGATCCCCCCCCCCCAATGTTGTGCAACCCTGGAGTTGATATATATAGTTGGGGGGGGGGACACAGCCCCCCACATTGGGGGGTGTGGGGGGTGAAGCCCCCCCCCACATAACTATATATAGGTTCATACTAGGCTATCTGCCCTAGGGCATTTATAAGCCTAGCCAGAGTGTGTTTGGCTTTTGCCACCCATTTTAAATGAATTTTGCTATGCCCTTTTCCGAGGTTAGTATACTGTGCCTCTGTCTAACAGTGACACAGAAGTGATACCCGGGGTAAACCTACGATCTCCCATCCACTCATCAAGATTCCTTTTGAAGAGAGTCAATGAGGGGCTTTGCCTAACCTGGACTGGGATTTTATTCCAGAGTGAAGGGAGCCTCTGGGTTATGAATCTGGCTCTCCAGCATGTCCTATTTATTTCAGTGCTGAGGTTCAAGTCTCTCAAGCACGTAGCTCGATGGGATTTGGATTTTCTGAGGTGCAGCATGTCCATTAATTCCGGGTTGGACATGGCTTTACACGTGAGACACAGATCGCCTCTGAGCAGGCGGTATGCCACTGAGTAGAGCTGGAGTTTCTTTCACCGGGCAGCATATGGCATCTGTTTAAGCCCTTTGATCCTCTTGGTGAGGTACTTTTGGGGTCTTTCCAGTTGCTGCAGGTGTCTGGTAAGGTACATCCCAAAAGGGGTATTGTACTCAATTATGGGCCTGATGAGGGATGATTAAAGAGGCATGATGACCTCCCCTGATCTAGATGTGAATCCCTTCATGATTAGGTGGGCTATATAAAATGTTTTTCTAAC
>NC_056739.1:31008889-31091389 GCF_019279795.1 Protopterus annectens
GCCATTGTACTGTAACTCGGAGAAGATCTGGGTGTTGTCATTGAGATTCTTGACATAGCTATAGAATGTTTTTTGGTTGCCCTTAGAATCAGTGGTGATTTTGTTTCCATAGCCAGCTTTGGAGGATATTATAAGGGATCTCAGCTTCTTACTGAGGCTGCCCAGGGAGCTCCTTCACTCATGGGATTTTACTCTCTTTTGCAACAATTTCTTCCTGCTGTTGTAGAGTTTGTTTATGGCAGGACTGGCTTCTTTTTTTTGGAGGATAGCATCTTGGTTCTGTTTGGGATAGCACGATCCACGCACTCGTGTAAGTGCTTATAGAGTGCATTTGTGTAGGCTTCAGCAGTCATAACTGTATTGTCCATCTGCATGGGTGTCATGAAGTTCACCACTTCTGTCTTCAGAAGCATGAAGTTGGCTTTGGAGAATTCTTTTACCATGGTTTCCTTAATGGTCGGTGGGGGCGGGATGCGGATATTTAGGGTAATTAGCTTATGGTCGTATCTGACCAATGAGGGGCTGACTTCAGGTGTGAAGCACTGGTCACTCATGTTGGTAATGACTAGGTTTAGGATATTGTAGCTCCTGGTGGGGGTGTGGATAAGTTGATCCAGGGCATTGGAATTTATGAATTCCAGAAAGTGTTGAGCAAAGGAGTTGGTATACGAGTAGTTTTCCCAGTTAATGGTGGGGTAGTTGAACTCGCCCATTATTAGGGTGTTTGGTTGAACCCTAATATTTTCCAGTATATCAAGAAAAGAGGAGTGGGAATCCTGGGGCATGGTGAGGGATCTGTAGCAAGCTACAATTTGGATTGCAGTTTTGCCCAGAGTTAGTTAAACTTGGATAACCTCGGATGCATTATGCTGCTGAACTATCCTGGAGGTGTGGACATCCTTAATGAATATGGACACACATGCCTTTTGTGTTCTGGTCCAGGTTAGATGGCTGAAAAGTGTGGTATGTGTTATAGCCTGGTAATGCAGGGGTGCTTTCTAGAGCCTTGAACCATGTCTCAGTCACTGCACAGATATCAATGTTCTCCATTTTAAGGAGTGCCTCAAATGAGTGCATTTTGAGATTTAGACTTCTAGCACTGAGTAGCATTACCCTCAGTTTTTGTTTGCCTGTTCCTGTTACGGTGGTGAATTTGTCATTTGAACCTTGCCTATAAAAGGCACTATAGGGGCAGCAAGAGCCTTAGCCAGTATCCTGAATCCCAGGGGTGACAGGTGCAGGCCATCTCTGGCAAAGCATCATGGTCTGTCGACCAGGTCATCCCAGGCAGACAGATACTGGATACCCTTAGAATGACACCAGAAGCTTAGCCAATTCTTGAAGTCAATCATTTTGTCCATGTACTGCGGTATCATTCTGGGCGATGGCAGGATGCTACTCAAGGCTAGGGGGTCATACCTGTCTGGGCTAAAAGATCGGAGAGCTCTTCCACATCTCTTTTCATGTAGTCCAGGGAGGTATGTCTCAGGTTATTCACACCAACATGGACAATGACAGAGTCATATTTGTACTTGTGGAGTGACCTGAGTGCGTGGGTTATGTGGTGGATCCTGGCACCCGACAGGCAGCTGACAGTAACCTTCTCCTTGTTTAGCCTGGTGAGTGGGACATCAGTGTGTCTGACTATAGAGTCACCTATGGCTAGTGTGTTGGGTACATTGGTTTGCTTTATGGGCTGTGGTTTATTGGCACACTGAGTCTGTGAGCTATGTCTCATTTGGGTTGTGTTGGGGAGTGGAGGTTGCTTGCATTTCTGCTTTGGAGGTCTCTGTTACTTGAGCAGATTATTATTGAGAGCCTCTGCAAATGTTTTTGTGTTTTTATGTGTGGATTTTGGTGGTGTAGATTTAGTGGGACTATGTGATGAGTGTGGTGTGGTGCAAGTGTTTACCTTTTCCTCTTGGCTGTCAAGTTCAGTCTTGGTTGGAGAGAGCTTCACCTCCAGTTTGGCTAGATAAGTGCATCTGTCACAGGTTGTGGCTTTGGGTGGTAGGAGGAGAGGGTTGTCTGTGTACATGAGGCAATTGCTACATTGCCCCAAGATGCCCAGATTCATCAGATAGACAGGAGAGAACAGTAGTAGCTGACCCTTGGACATGCCTGAATAAAAAACTACTTTCCTCTAGACAAGTGGGGAAAGTGAGTACAAAAACTGTTTTCCTCTAGGTAAAGAGGAAGGTTGAGTGCTGTAGTAATTTGTAGCTTATTTAGTGCTAACAACAAGTTCAGAACAAGTGCTGAGCACGAATAAGCAAATTCAAGCGCTAAAACTAAGAATCTGTACCTGGTTCTTGTGATAGATAGGCTACCTTAGTGCTAACCACTCCCACTGATAAGCTAGAATGCTTTCCTCCAACACAGAATGGCTTGGGGGCTCAGAAGCTTACAAACAGTCCTGGATACAGCAAATCAGTATCTGGACTAGACTACTTACAGGAAAGGTGGGAAACAAGCGCAAACATGGGCTTTTAAACCGGAAAGTTGAAAGAGATGGAAAAGCTGCCCAAACGGCCAATAAACTACAATTTCTGGGCCAGAAACCCCTCTTGTGGTAGATAGGCTACCTAGTGCTTACCACTCCCACTGATAAGCTAGAAGGCTTCCCTCCAACACAGAAAGGCTTGGGGGGCTCAGAAACTTACAAGTAGTCCTGGATACAGCAAATATGTATCTGGACTAGACTAGTTACAGGAAAGGTGGAAAACAAGCTTAGAAATTTTTTTTTTGGAAAGTGGAAAGGGAGAAAAGAGAAACAGAAGATAATTCAAAATTAAGGACCTAAGTGGTTTGCACTTCACAAATGTTCTCTCTGTATTAGGTAGAATGAGCTGGTGACACTAGACTGGAACAGAGCTGGGATAGAGCTGAACAGATGGGACTGGTTGTGGTGTGTCAAGTCAAAATATGATCTCACTGTACTCAGTTGAGTGAGCAACTGAGATAGACCCAGGAGGAGTGTTCAAACACAAATTTACAGGAGGGGTGGGCAATTCCAAAGCCACCAAGATTAATACCAAAACAAGAACAGGGAGAGCGGGCAGGAAACTAATTGCAGAGACAGAGAGAGACTACAGTATTCTATGAAAAAATGAAATAGAAAAATAAATAACTACAGAGAGACACAGACCAATGAAACAATTAAATACACACAAAAATAAAATAAAATGCAGTACAATCTTTAACACTGCAAGTTTGTACTTAACTCAGCTAGTAATGCAGTTGATTGTAGGTATGTAGCAGAAGCCAAACAACTCAGATATTGAGCAGTAATAAATTCAAAGATATTTGACTAACACTTATAAATACACAGAAACCCTCTAGGCTAAGAGTTTAACACTGAATATCAATGAAGAGAAACACAATAGCGCCCACTAACTGCAGAGACAGAGAGAGACCAGACTATAAGGTAGTACCAGCTGCTACCAACTACTCTTATTTATCAGCTACTATAAGGCCCTTCCCAACAGGTGACCAATTTTACTGTGTAATATTGCTATTATCCAAATGGTTAGTGTGACCAAGACTTTTAAGGCTATTTAGGAGTGGCCTATAAAGTGTCACCAAATACATATGCAAGTTCACTAAGAGCTTAAATACCTCTGAACAAACCAGTCACAGTTAAAAGGTTTAAATATATTTAATAATAAATAATAAAAGCAGAAGACAATACTCAATAACTCAACACAGTGACAGAGTTCTGAATCACAGGAAATACTTTAAAACAACATTGCAGGACAGTCTCACATAAATACAGAAAAACATTCTAAACTAATCTTTACTGTATTACTATCTATATCTAAGATATGCTATGCCCTAAATGACTGACTTACAAAGCAAGGCAAATACAGATGAGAAGTGGTGATGACAGGATATTTTTAGGTCCAAAGACAAATACAAAATGCACTGCTTACTCTCTAAGATAGTTCTTAAATTACTTTCAAACATTTCTGCTGGGTTATCTCAGCTTACATTATTCTTTGTCACCTCTGCCTTCTGTTCCCTGGCTAACAGAAACTTAAAATTTAGCAACTCTGTGTGAAAAATACTCAGAAGTTTGTCTGGAACTGGAAGTCGTAAAACAGTTAAACACTTTTACCTTTGAAACCTGTAATTATTTCTGTTTCCAGACAATAAAAAGAATTTCTAGCTGCAGACATTCTGTTTTTAGCTGAGATTCACACCACTGTAAAACTCTTTACTTATTTTCTCAGAGTTTGCAAGTTAACTCTGTATGTTCCAACTTCTACCATGAAAACATACATTTGCACAGGCATGTAGTTTATACACATTTCTGCTCTTTTCCAGCAGGGTGCACAGTGGTTACATTCTTGTATCTCAGTACAGAACATGCAGTTAAACATACACTTCTGCACCAGTAGTTTAATATACACATAACATATAGTTTTCTTACATTTGTAAGACAAGCATACAAATCATATTACTATTCACAAATGACATAGAATTACTTACAAAATTCCAGCTAGCTGGGCTGGCAGCCTTCACAACCCCCCTTAAACTCAAGTTAGTTTTTCAAGTGACCCTTGAGAAATGTTGCTTGAAAGGGTTGAGCCTATCTGAGAATAACTTACCCCCATTCCCGGTCTTGAGAGCCCATCTGCATTGGCATTGCTAACCCCACTGTGGTGGTGGACTATGATATCATATGCTTGCAAACCTAGGCTCCACCTTAGTAACTTTGCATTTTGCCGGCTGGCTCAAGGTAATCATATTAGGGGATTGTGGTCTGTAACTACAGTGAATTTTCTTCTATACAGATAAGACTGAAGTTTCTACAGTGCCCACACTATGGCTAGACATTCCTTTTCTACAGCTGCATAGCATTTCTCCCTGGGTTGGAGCCTATGACTGAGATAAGCCACTAGGAGCTCTTCTCCCTCTGAAGAAATCTGGCTAAGTACAGCCCCCACCCCATGGTTTGAAGCATCCACCTGCACAACAAATTCTTTGCTGTAATCTGGACTGGCTAACACAAGGGGTCCTCCCAAAGCTCCTTTATGCTTTTGGAATGCCTGCTCACATGCTGGAGTCCACACTGGCGTATACGGCCTGTTTTTCCTTGTCAGGTCTGTGGGGAGAGCATCTATGGTACTATAATTGGGGACAAACTTTCTGTAGTACCCTGCTGTCATTAAAAATGCCCTCACCTCTGTTTTGGTAACAGGTGCAGGCCATGCCTGAATGGCTTCCACTTGGCAATTTCTGGCCTGATCTTACCACTCCCCACTCTATGTTCTAGGTAGGAGACCTCTGCCATACCCCCCTGACATTAGCTGGGCTTAATGGTCAACCCTGCCCTCTGTAATCTGCCCAGCACCCCCCTGACATGCTAAAGGTGCTCTTGCCAGGAATGGCTGTAGATGACAATATCATCTAGGTAAGCAAGGGCAAAATCACCTGCTCCTGCTAGGATACAATCTACCAGCCTCTGGAAAGTTGCTGGGGAATTTTTCATACCAAAGGGCATCTTTGTGAACTCATACAAGCCAACAGGAGTCACACAGGCTGACCTCTCTCTAGCACTGGGAGTCCAGGACAGCTGCCAGTAACCCTTGGCAAGATCAATGGTGGAAAAATACTTAGCCCCACCCAGTTGCTCTAGGGCTTCATCTGTCTTAGGCATGGGGTAAGCATCATACTCTGTGTGACTAATTCATTTCCAGTAGTCCACACAGAACCTGGTGCTGCCATTCCTCTTTGGTACAAGCACCACTGGGGAGGCCCAGGGACTGCTGGACTCCTGAATTATCCCTAGTTCCAACATTTCCTGTATCTCCTGCTTAATAGGCCTTTAAAGTCTTGTATCCATATGGTGTTGTACCAGGTGGGTGCACCCTGGTTTCTCTAGTGAAAATGTCCCCAAACTCCTGTAACACTGCTTGGATTTCTCCAACTGGGGTAGGGGATAGCTGCTGGGACATTGTTACCTTTTCCACTGAAGTGTAATTCCAAGTCTCAGTGAGATCATCAGTCACCGTATTACCCCCTCAGACTCCTCCTGCAATTCAATGCATATACTCAGCACAAGGGCCTCCCTATCATGACAAAGTTTCATCATGTTAACATGGTACAATTTGTGCCCCCGCCTCCTGCTGAGCAGTTCCACCATGTAGTTAACATCACTGACCTTCCTTACCACCTTGTAGGGTCCCTCTCAAGCTGCCTGTAGCTTGTTGTGTCTGACAGGAATGAGAACCATTACATACTGCCCTACAGCATACTCTCTAGCTTGAGCATTCCTGTCATACCAGACCTTTTCTGTAGAGCTTCTGCCAGGTTCTCCTGGACCAAGCCCATGAGTTTCCTGAGCCTTGTCCTGAGGTTTAGGACATATGTCACAACAGACTCCTTGTGGGATTCACAGTCACCCTCCTACTCATCTCAAATTAAATGTAGAGGTCCTCTCACCCTATGCCTATACAGCAACTCAAACTGTAAAAAAAGATGTGGATTCCTGGGGCACCTCTCTGTAAGCAAATGACAGATGGGGCATATATTTTTCCCAGTCCCTCAAACTGGTCTGCAAATACCTGTGGCATGGTCTTGAGTGTAAAGATTAACCTCTCAACAAGACCATTAGTCTGGGTATGCTAGGAAGGTATCTTTAGGTGCTTCACCCCACAGTACTTCTACAGACCAGCCAGCAGGTCTGACACAAAATTGGCAGCTCTGTCAGTCAGTATTTCATTTGGGAAACCTATCTTGCTGAAAATCTCTAACAAAGCACTTGCCACCTTTTCTGCCTCAGTGGAGGACAGAGTCACTGCCTCAGGGTATCTGGTAGCATAATCTACTACCACTAGGATATACTTTTTTCCCTGTGGAACTTGGGGTACTCAGAGACCCCACAATATCCATAGCTACGCTCTGAAATGACTCCTCAATCACAGGCAAAGGCATCAAAAGAGCTTTCATCGTGTCTCCTGCCTTGCCTACCTTTTCGCACTGCTAAAAGGTCCTGCAGTACCCTGCTACATCTCTGGAAAATCCTAGGCCAATAAAAGTTCTGCATATGTCCCTTTGTACGTTTTATGCACCTATGACCTGCAAAGGGAATATCATGGGTTATCCCTAGAAGTGCTAGATGGTAGGCTCTAGGCACTACCAACTGCTGTTTTCTCTCACCCTCTAGCCCTCCCTCCGGGGTCCACTCTCTACACAGTAACCCTTTGTCCCAGTATATAGATCCCCCCTTCCCTTGAACATCAGGTGCCTCACTAGCTAGCTCTCTCAGGCCTTGCAATGTAGAGTCTGAGAGCTGAGCCTGTCTCGACTCTCTCTTTGTAACTCTTCCCAGCTCCCATTCCACAGGAAGTCTGGCATCCTCTGGCAGCAGTGCCTTACTATCAGCCTGGGTACTACTATTCACCTCTGCCCTTGCACTTACTCTGTCCAAGGGATCGTCTGTACCAACAAGCAGCTGTGGCTCACCTTCAGTCTCACTGGTACAGGGTAGCTTCCTCTCTGAAGTAACCACTTCACCAGTCCTGGCTGCAAGTGTGCGGTCTTCTCTGTATCTCCCCCAGGCGACCAGACCCACATGCTTGTCGCCAAGCCTGACTGTGTGTCACTGCATGCACACACAGTAGTGCATTATTAAAATCATTCCCCATCAGGACATCTGCAGGGTAGTAGTTTGGTACCCTTGTGCTCTCAAGACAACCTACTGTTGGCATTGTGTCATTCCCACTTACTGGGTCTCCCACCTTTTGTTCCCCACCTTGCTTCTGTGGTCAACTATATGCTACATGGCTGAACTGGTTGCATTTAAAACATTTAACCCTTGGTCCAAGACGTGTACCTGGACTAGTGGCTTCCCCTGCTACTGGTGGATTCTGTTGGAGCAGTCTGGGCTGCCCACCATGGGTTCCCTTAGACCCATGAGCAGCACTGTGTGTCTTTTTCCTGTGCAGGGATGCCCTGTTTGCTAGGTATAGTTATCCCTTCTTCCCCAACTCATCTACAGTAGTGCACTGTCTATCAGCTAACAAGATTCTCATGTCCTCAGGCAAAGTGCTAAGGGCTTGTTCCCTCACCAAAACATCTGCCAGCCTTTCAAAAGGGGTGACCTGATATCCATTCACCCACCTATGAAAATAAGTGCTTAGTTCAGCAACATAGTCACACACACACTTTCATCTGCCTTGTGTCTATGCTCATGAAACTTTTTCCTATAAGCTTCAGGTGTTAACTTAAAAAATCCAAGCAAACAGTTCTTTACAACATTATAATTTATTTAAACTGTCAGTATCAGACAGTTTGAACATTACAGTTATAGCTTTGCCATGGAGTAAGGGGGTCGGGAACCATACCCAGAACCCTTGGGCAACATCATACTGTTTACATTCCTTCAAAAACATATGAATGAAACTATCAAAATTAATTATCCCCCTCTGTAAATTGTGGAAGAAATTTACTGACCTTTGCTGCTTCTGGGGTTTAGTTACTCCCTTCACCATTACCTCCATGACTTGGCAAAGAGTCAGCATCTCCTTTTCATGTTGCCTCTGTCTCTCCTTCTCCTCAGTGTCCAGGCATCACAATTTCTCATTTTTCTCAGGTTTCTAGATGCATCAGTCTATCTGCTGCTTCTATTTACAAATGCTTGGCCTCCAACTCAAGTCTCTAACTTCAGATGGATTTTTAAGTTCTCTGTAAAAAGGATGAGCTGTCCATTTCTTGAGAGTTGTACATCTCCACAGTCAAATTGATTGTCCTCCTGGTTGCTATTCTCTGATGCAGCTGTGACTAAAGCTGCAGTCATATCTGCTTTAGTCAGGTTGGCATGCACCAGTCCTTTGGCCTGGCACATCTCAGCCAACTGGCTCCTTGACAGCTTGCCATACTTCTCTACTGACATGCTTGCCTGCTCTCCATGACTAACTAATCTAACAAAAAATAACAAAACAATTGTGATATGAACTCTGAATGTTCACTGTGGGGCTGATTAAGAGTACAAACACCTTCAGTGATCACTGTACACAAGCTACAGGAATTCAATATCCACACCACAACAAGCCAATTAATATATGATGCCACTAACTCACCACTATCAACCAATTAATATGTGATGTGGGTATCCAAACACTGCCACCAATTAATATGGGATGCCCCTGCACTGACCCAGTAATCAAGGAGCCTCAATCCTCACCACTAACACCAGTGAGGGATATGTACATTGGAAGGATGAACATTTCCCTTAAGAGCACAAAGATCACAGTCATTCTGGGACTGGTTTCTCCCTCTCTCACCAGATCCCCAGTAAGACTCCCCACTGGCACAGATATAGGGTTAAGATCTCAGTGGAGTGGTTAACCCAAAACCTCCAGCACCCTCTCTGTCCAACCAGTGCTTCGTGTCCCTGCCCATATAGCTGACACACACACCTTGAGATTTGATTTATATACAAACACACTGACACTCCTGGGGAAGGCTGGCACAGGCTTACTATCTATGCTTCCTTCTACCCAGACTATAAGGTAGTACCAGCTGCCATCACCACTCATCAGATACTGTAAGGCCCTTCCAAAAGGGTAACCAGTTCTACTGTGTAATGTTACTATTATCCAAATGGCAAGTGTGACCAAGATGTTTAAGGCTATTTAGGAGTGGCCTATAAAGTGTCACCAAATACATATGCAAGTCCTTTAAGAGCTTAAATATTTCTAAACAAACCAGCCACAATTACATGGTTTAAATATATTTAATAAATAATAAAAGCACAAGACAATACTCAATAACACAACACAGTGACAGAGTTCAGAACACAGGAAATACTTTAAAACAACATCGCAGGACAGTCTCACATAAATACAGAAACATCTAAACTAATCTTTAGTGTATTCCTATCTATACCTAAGAGATACTATGCCCTAAATGACTTGCTTACAGAGCAAGACAAATACAGATAAGAAGTTGTTTCTATGTCCAAAAACAAATAAAAAATGCACAGCTCACTCTCTGAGATGGTTCTTAAATTACTATCAAACATTTCTGCTGGGTTATCTTAGATTACATCATTCTTTGTCATCTCTGCCTTCAGTTCCCAGGCTAACAGAAACTTAAAATTTAGCACCTCCTGTGTCAAAATACTTACCTCTCAGAAGTTTGCCTGGAACTGGAAGTCATAAAACAGTTAATTTTACCTTTGAAACCTACAATTATTTCTGTTTCCAGATAATAGTAAAAACAAAATGAAAACTCCAGCAAAGCTAGAACTTCCACTGAGTGACCTCCCAAACCTCTTGTATCAGAGACACATGGGATATATGCAAATGATACTTATGAACATCAGGTGTTTCAGCTAAATGGCAATTCTGAATGCCCATGACTTTTTTGTTTTAATGGACAGTTTCAGGCCAATAACACCTGATGTTCATAAGGATCATTTGCATATATCCCATATGCCTCTGATACAAGAGGTTTGGGAGGTCACTCAGTGGAAGTTCTAGCTTTGTTGGAGTTTTTATTTTGTTTTTACTGATTGTTTTTTGCAGTGACCTTCTCACTCATTGTTTTAGTTTGTTTCCAGATAACAGAAAGAATTCCTGGCTGCAGACATTCTGTCTTCTGTCTGAGATAAACACTATCGTAAAACGTTTTACTTATTTTCTCAGAGTTTGCAGGTTAATTCTGTATGTTCCAGCATTTACCATGAAAACATACATTTGCACAAGTCTATAGTTTATACACATTTCTGCTCTTTTCCAGCAGGGTACACCATGGTTACATTCTTGAAGCTCAGCACAGAACATACAGTTCAATACACACTTCTGCACCAGTAGTTTAAATATACACATAACATATAGTTGTCTTACATTTGTAAGATGAGCATACACATATTACTATTCACAAATACAGAATTATTTACAAAATTCCAGCTAGTTGGCCTGGCAGCCTTCTCAGGTATTTTCTTTGTCCTTGCATATTTCTGCACCATGCACAGTGGGAACTCATGGACCAGCCCATGCAGTTCATCTGTTTTTTTTTCTGCTGTGATGAATAACACCAGATTTCTGTTGAGTACTGCAAGTTGGGAACATTATTCCACCTCTCATATAAAGGTAAATGGTCAATCCACTTTCTGTTGTACCAAGATCCACACTTCTAATTGGCCCCCTTAGGTTTATAGGCACTTAAGATATAAGGCAAGATATAAGGCAGTGGGATTACCCAGCATCATCTACCAGGTTTGATATAATCCCAGTAGTGTGTGCGCCCTCTGTGAAAGATTGGGCGTTGGGCTGGCAACTCGGTACCATAAAACTCCACTTCCAGTCATGAGCGGACAGGTGATCTGTTGTGGTGACCCCTAACCGGGAAAAGATGAAAGAAGAAGAAAACCCTGGAATACTGCGTCAAAGAGTCCTCAACCTTTCATCCAAAAATTTGAAACGCATCTGGTCCCTTTTATATTATCCATCCTTCATAGAAATTATGGAAACATTCTTACAACCATCATGCTTTGCTAATAGTAGACTTTAAGCTGTACATTCCCATCTTGAAGAGTGCTAAACCAGTCCAGCTTGGAGGGATTTTATTAACAACCATACAATTCTCCAGGTTCTGCTTGAAGGAATATAGTGTATCCCACTGCTTGATCTGCAAGGGAAGTCTATTAAAGAGGCATGAGAGGAATTGGGCAATGAACCAGTCTCAACACTGTTTTATTTGTCCTCTGATGAAAATTTAGATCCCCAGTTTTTGCAGAACTATTTGACATTTATAGTTACAAAATATACAAGATAGACACCCTCATGGTATGGACGTTGTGCATGGATTACCTCTCAGGAGTCTATACAATAATAAAGAGAGAGACGGCGTTTCTAGTCTTTTCCAGTAGATTAAGGTTTGTAAATGACTGATTATCTTATTGAACAATTAGACTACTGAGGTTAACTATGTCTAGTGAGGGATAGCCCTAAGGAGGCACTGCATTTAGTAATTGGCCTAATCAATGCTGGGTATTAAAAGGGCATTTATTTCTTTACAGCTCATTTGTTTTCTTTTAGCAGTTAGCTATGCCAAGATGGATTTTGAGGACTTATGATGATCAAAGGAGTGGGAATTAGAAACACAGGTTCCACATTTCCCAAAATTCTCACTTTGAAGTGGGGTATTCACTCTGCTTGTATACTGGGAGAGAAGTTCTTAAGCCCATTTTCAGCACATGAGGTATTTATGAGGGTAAGACCTCAGTGGAGATCTTCAGCATCAGAAGAGAATTTGACAATGAATCTCATTTTGCAGTCATTCACAAATTTAGCTAGCCAGAGGTCTTGGTTCTTGGTTTGGAAGGCAGAAAAGTAAATTCCAAACAAGTTACCAGCACTGAGCCATTCAAAAGACCACAATTTATCTTTCGACAGTTTGACACTGCACCTGCCATCTGCTCTGTGTGTGATCTTTTAGCTAAATGTCTGTTCATCTTAGCACACAGTAAACTAAATGCATTACAAATAGATGTCCTACTATGCTAGCACGGGGGATGGTGTCAAATGCCTGTGCCAGATTAAAGGATACCATGTGGACAGCATAGCAGTGTCAACAGATTATATTACTCTCTCAAAAAAGTTCTCCATTTTAATTTGACAGGATCTACCCATTACAAAGCCAAACAGCTGCAGGTCCTGCCTGATGAGATTTTTAATGTGAACGTTTCTGGACAGTTATATGTTCCAGGGCCTTGCAAATCAGACTCATCAGGCTTATGGGCCTGTAATTACCAAGGTCCACAATGGGACACCCTTCTGAAGTGACATCACCACTATTATGTGCCAAACCTCAAGGACAAAGCTTGCTGCTAGGCTCAGCTGAAATAGATTATGGAGTCGTTCCACCAGCATCTGATCTGGTATTAAAGATTTAGGGAGAGGAAGGCTTTAGCTTATTCAAAGCACTTATAATGGTTACTACATGCATTGCTACATCGTGCCCAGCCTAGTAGTATTAGGAGGTGGTCTTTGTTAAATAACATGCCAAAGAGTATTAACTTCTGCTACAAGGCAAATCATTAGTGGAGCAGTGTTACAGTGTTTATTTGTTATGATCATTACCAAGATTTGAGCAATGATATGTACAGTTCCAGTTTTTGTTTTATTCACAAGTGACTGTGCAGGTCAGTGTGTACACATCTTCACATTTTACTAGGTTTTTCCCCTCTGTAGCTCAACTTATTTGCTCAAGAATTCTGAGCAATACAAAAAATAATGGGGGTGCAAAGTTCCAGAAATAAGGAACAGTTTTAAATATTACTCCAATTCACTTAAAAGGTAAAAGAACAGGTTTTCAAATATGCATTTTCAGTTCAATATGTAGTAAGAAACTAACAGGTGGCATAGTTAACCTAATGCAATCCTCAGTGGCTTACCAGAATATCAACATTTTATGAGGGAGACATCAAAAATGTGAAGGAAAAACAATTAATGACATTTGAGAGGTATGTTACCAGCTACAGGTCCATACCTAAGTAGTTGCATTGACGGTCCTTACATAAATGTGCAAACAACAAAAGTAGAAGAACGTGAAACAATTCATCCTGAATTCAATAAAACAATGTCTTACTGATCATTGCCAAAGATTACCTTAGAATTTTGTCCTCCTCAGTCTTGTGTTTTTTATTCTGTATACACTAACACATGAAAATCTGTAAGGTGAGCTAAGACAGCATTTCCTTGAGAAGAAGTAACTTTGAAAAGCTTTCTTAGAAAAATGCTACTTGCATATTTTCTGTTAATATTTGGGTAATTTGGGGTGACCTGATAATCCCTTTTACTTTACTGTATGCAAAAATGGGCTCACTTTCCCAAGCAACCGGAGTGCAGGGAAGGTATTATTACCAGGTAACAAAGGTGATGGAATTAGAACAGAATTCTTGATACCAACTAACCCTGTAACTTCTTAGGAGAGCATTGTCAGCAAAGCAGAGTATTAAAGCTGTAGAGATATGGCCATCATTTAAATTAAGAGAAATAATAGTAGTAGAAGCCAAAGGAGAAGTGAACAAGAAATTGCTGTATGAACGCTTTATTTTAAAAAAACTGCGTTTTCGTCCAGTAATAGACTTCATCAGATAAAACAACCTTAGTAATCATTTCCTGTCCTTATATACACATTAAATTAGTCTCTATCCAATCATGATTCACAATTGTTTTTAAAATAAACAAATCAAATTTCTCTTGTCTAAAATCTCATTAATATGTTATGTTTAAAAGCATACATTCCTTTTATTATAAACAAATCTGTTAAAAAAGTATATTTTATATCTCTCTAAACTCTTTAAAAACATATTAGGATTAGTATTATTCAATAATTTTATATATATATATATATATATATATATATATATATATATATATATATATATATATATTTATACAAATTAAATACATTTATTCAAGTTTACTCCACAACTTTAAAAGAAGCATGAGTGATTATTTGTTAAGTATTACCGCCATCTACTGGTCATTTCCATTATAACTGTTTTTATGTGTTATATTCTAGCTGCTTTGAGTTTTAATAGTGGTAGAATAGAGATATACTCATTCAAGCCCGGAGTTCTATTAGCTTCTAGGGCTATCTGCCACCACAATTCTTTGTATCCTATATTCTCCTCCCAAGGGCCCCCTCTAATGTCTACTTTTACTTGATCCAATACAAAAAAGCTAAATTCATTTTCTTTACGTTCCTTGGTGTGCCTATATAGTGCATTTGTTTCCTTGCGTTTTTTGATATCGTATATATGTTCATAGATCCTCTTTTTTTAATAAATGTATTTAATTTGTATAAATATATATATATATAAAATTATTGAATAATACTAATCCTAATATGTTTTTAAAGAGTTTAGAGAGATATAAAATATACTTTTTTTAACAGATTTGTTTATAATAAAAGGAATGTATGTTTTTAAACATAACATATTAATGAGATTTTAGACAAGAGAAATTTGATTTGTTTATTTTAAAAACAATTGTGAATCATGATTGGATAGAGACTAATTTTATGTGTATATAAGGACAGGAAATGATTACTAAGGTTGTTTTATCTGATGAAGTCTATTACTGGACGAAAACGCAGTTTTTTTAAAATAAAGCGTTCATACAGCAATTTCTTGTTCACTTCTCCTTTGGCTTCTACTACTATTATTTTTATTGGTAACTATCGTGGAAGTTGTCTGTTGGGATAAATTAAGAGAAACATTTGGTGGTGATGCACAACCAGTGTAAGAGGAGTTATTTGACTTCCAAACACGGCATTCAGTTTTCTCGCTCTAATCTGGCAGTCACAAGCTAGAATTTGATCTTGATGGAGTACTGATTTTGTTCTGTAAATGTGTGGCGACTGGAAGTAACTGAGGTTGTGGGAAATGTTTAACCTGGTGGCAATTTTTTAGTCATTTTCTTATGGATCTTCAGCTCTGAATTTATGTCATCTATTGAACAGAAATGTTATTACAGTGGATGGAGGCCTAGCAAATGCGCCAAAGCTGACTGTAACAATTTATTTTTATTTTATTTATTTATCATTTGTTGACCGGGAAAGTCCGACTAGGTTCCACAGAGCCTGTTTTCAGCGGAGGCCCGGGGAGAAATGCTCCAGATGCATGTCTTTGGAATGTGGGAGGAAACCAGAGTACCCGGAGGAAATCCACGCGAACACAGGGAGAACATGCAAACTCCACACAGAAGGCACCCCAGCCGAGAATCGAACCGGAGAACCTCTTGCTGTGAGGTGACAATGTTAACCACTGCACCACTGTGCCGCCCAACAATAACTCCTTCAGTGAAGCAATAGTGGTGTCACTGTGTCCTGCAAGTGAAAACTGCAGGCAAATTACTTCAAAACCAGAAAGAAAGGTGTTTCAGGTAGGGCTGTGTTTAAACATGGTAATTTTCACACATTCCCATTTGCCTTACATACCAAGGTCATTTATGAAATTTAAAGCATTCTTGCTTTCCATTCCATAAGAGATGGACTTCATGAGCATTTATCAATATGAAGAGACACTGAATAAATCAGTGACTGAATTATTGAGTGAGTACCGGGACACGCATCTATGGTAAAAGCACTTTTCCTGATAAAATCCATGAGGTGCCAGTCTACCAAAGGTAAATAACCAACAAAAGGCATACACCAATAAGTACTAAAAACAAAGAATGTCCACAGGGGCCAACAGCAATGTCTGTAAACTAGTTAATTGAAATGTGTACGGTTTCAATAAATTAGTTTTTAGATGTTGCTGTTTGCCCCTTTGGATATTTTCTTTGTTTTTAGCAAAAGGTAAATGCTTTAACTGTCCTTTGTAATGCTAATTATACAGTTTTATTTTGGAATCTTAACATTTGCACAGGTTCTGATCAGCTCCCCTCAGTCCTCTTTGTCACAAATATAGTAGTATTACGTGATTTAAAATGGTAATAGAAAACATCTTCATATTCTCCCCGATTTATAATTTGTGATCTCACCATCCTAGTTACCTACCCAGTTGCTAAAATGCAACTAAGCAAACAAAAGAAAACTCCAACTAAATACAGAAAAATAATTCCAGGTTGAAAGGTTTCAGTTTTGAATTATTGATGGCCTGGCAAACTGAATTTGTTGTTACTGTCTGTGGATGTTTGCATAATTAGACAAGGGTTGTTATGGGAGAGGATGTCGACTTGGTGCTAACAAATAAAATTCTGGAACTGCACAGCATAAAAATCCAAATTTTATTTCGGTTATTAGTATATAATAAACTGACAAAGCTGTGTTAAACCCAGCAGAAATGGTGTATTTTTGCCTTGTACCTGTGATAACGTTTGCATTTTGATGTTAGACAGTACTATTTTATTTGGATTTATCTTCATTGGACTGCGACACTGGAATGTGACTGCTGTTTCATGCCTTGTTTTGGAATTATTTCGTGGTGCTACCAAGCAACTGATAGCCATCAAGGCAATGGGTGAAGGTGCACGCATGTGTCCTAGGATAGCTAGGGGGGTCCTCATGGTGACAGAGATACTCACATCATCCACAAGGTGTAGGATTAGGGACTAAGCAAAAAACACCCCCAGTAACCAATGTTGTGAACTATGAAAGCCTGGAAGGGGAAAGTAACACTGAGGAGTTACCAGCCTGGTTGTGAACAATTAGAATAAGGTCTCCTACAGCAGCTAAAAAGATACACAAGAATCAGCAGTGCACAGACTTCTCCATGGTTACCTGGATGGCAACTCCCTCTCTTTGGCTCTTGCTCAGGTACAGGAGAGGCCCCCTGCCACAAAAAAGAAATAAATGGACTCTAGACCTTTGAGAGGAGGGCTTGATGGTCATCTAGAAAAAATCCTACTTTTTAGAAATCTTTTCAAAGAAGAACAGATTGTGAATATCAGTCACAAGTTAGCTGAAGCGCTCTGCCCATTTCAGGAGTGCTGCAGCATATGCTAATCAGCGAGTCGGTGCAGCCAGAGGCACTGCCTTTAAGAAAGTCAGGATCATTCAGACACTAGCGATAATGGAAAGAACACATCAAAAATTAAGGAGTGACATCTTTCCAGCCAACTAAAGACAGACCAATTCCCTTTCAGGTTGTAAAACAAAACAACAAGGGTCTATTAGTGCTGATTGGCATATTGTAGCTTACTAGTGATAGCGAACATAATACATCTGATGATATGTACGGACATGGACCAACTAGGGCAAAAAAACAATTAAAAGAAAAAAAATAATTTTCTGGAAATAAGTCAAATGCTAAAGGACCAAGCATATGGGGAACACCACTCTACTAAAGAAATAAATATACTTATCACAGTTGTCTTGTTTATAAAGATTAGTAAACAGCAGGACACAGATACTACAATGCACTTTCAAGTTATTAATGGTCACTGATGTGATCCTTACCAGTCATACTGGGAAATAAGGGTCATCAAACCATAATAAGGTGGTGGTATGATGATTTAGAAAAGAATGCAGGGGATACCTTTCAAGAGAAAAACAAAGATTCAAGTGGTATGAACTGTTAAAATATAAAACTTTCTAAAGCACCCAGGACAGAGTTAGATGAAAAGCTATAGACATTGTGGACACATTCCAAGCCAAGAAACATAGATGAAATAGAACCTATTGGAAAATTTAGTGTTCATAGTGGTAACATGAATTGTGAAACAAATGCTTGAGAATTAAAACAGGTAAGAGGTCAGCCGGTGGAAAAAATGGAATAGGCCTGTAGTGGCATCAGGTGACCGTTGTCTGCCATATTTTTTTTAATTTGTTAACCGGGGTAGAGCATTGATCCCATTGGACCTATTGCAGTCTCAGGCTAGGGGTAAAACCAATTGATGCATGATATTATATACAGAGTGAACAACAAAATTCAGTGTGTGTATATGTGTATATATATATATATATATATATATATATATATATATATATATATATATATATATATATATATATTCTACATACAAAGTGAACATCAGAGGTGGCTTGAGAGTATACAGGCAGATACGTAACGTTATATATACAGAGTGACTGACAAAGCACAATATACATGCGCATTATATACGGATATGAGGGTTAGAATGCTAAAAGAATTACAATGAAAAGTAGAGTCAGATCAAGGCATGCAGAGGGAGGATAGGAAGAGCTTAAGTTATATGACAATATAGATAACAGTTGCATTTCCCTAGATCCTTGTAATATGCTTTTATTTCTGATTGGAAAATGGGGCAAGAGAAATGATCTTTAAGTAAAGGGGAGACTCCCACAGTTTGGGACAAAGGACTGAGAAAGCTCATTTTCTGCACTGAAACTTAGTTTGGGGAGATGGGGGTGACAGTTAGAAATTGGTTTGAGAAAGGAAATCACAGGAAGGAATTTGGGATGACATGCAAATCATGGATGAAAGGTTTTCAAACGTTAATCAGGTGATTTTTAATAGTGAGGTTTGGTACGATTTCATCAAGGGACTTTTTTGATGGCTTATTGCTTGCTTGGCAAAGCTGAGCAGCTGAATGTAGCTTTGCCTGTTTATGGCATCTCGCAAGCATTCCTGTCATGCCCCCCCCCCCAAGGATACCTGCTGTTTCAGCATGAATTGTATGTTATATGTTATGTAGGAACATCCGATTCTCATACACCCTCACATTTACATAACCACAAAATTAATGTCAATTTTTCTCTCTCTTTAATTTCCAAACGCTTTGGGTTTCTAATTCAGTGATAGGAATGGACCACATTCCTAAGTCAAGATATGATTAGAGTTCGTGAAATTAGTATTGTTTCAGTTTTTGATGTTAGCTAGGAGGTCCCTTCTCAGCACCTGAAATGTACCTGGAATTGCTACCTCCTGCAGTTCATACTGGGTTACACATACTGATAGAGACTGTAAAATACTTATTAGCCCCGCTGCTCCTGTTACTTTTGGAGTGGTCTGAATATCTTTATTCCACATTGCTCTTATTCTTACTTGCAAATCCTGGTATTTGTGTGACCATCTCGCACTATTTAAGACATTATACATCACCTGGTGAAGCAATTTCAATGAGGAATGATATGTTTGCTTTCTCTCTCTCTCTTCTGGGACTGCCATACCTGGCTTTCTTACACCTATTTTTTCAGCTGTTGATATTATGCAACTTAAACTTTATCATCATCAAGAATGCTGTGTGGTTTGTTTTTCCATTTCTCAGGTACCTCTACATTGTAGTATTTGCACAATCCCCAGTGCAACAGGTACCTCTACATTGTAGTGTTTGCACAGTCCCCAGTGCTACAGGTACCTCTACATTGTAGTGTGTGCACAATCCCCAGTGCTACTGATACCTTTACATTGTAGTGTGTGCACAATCCCCAGTGCAACAGATACCTTTACATTGTAGTGTGTGCACAATCCCCAGTGCTACAGATACCTTTACATTGTAGTGTGTGCACAATCCCCAGTGCAACAGATACCTTTACATTGTAGTGTTTGCACAATCCCCAGTGCTACAGATACCTCTACATTGTAGTGTGTGCACAATCCCCAGTGCTACAGATACCTTTACATTGTAGTGTTTGCACAATCCCCAGTGCTACAGATACCTCTACATTGTAGTGTGTGCACAATCCCCAGTGCTACAGATACCTTTACATTGTAGTGTGTGCACAATCCCCAGTGCTACAGATACCTTTACATTGTAGTGTGTGCACAATCCCCAGTGCTACAGATACCTCTACATTGTAGTGTTTGCACAATCCCCAGTGCTACAGATACCTCTACATTGTAGTGTGTGCACAATCCCCAGTGCTACAGATACCTCTACATTGTAGTGTGTGCACAATCCCCAGTGCAACAGGTACCTCTACATTGTAGTGTGTGCACAATCCCCAGTGCAACAGGTACCTCTACATTGTAGTGTGTGCACAATCCCCAGTGCTACAGATACCTCTACATTGTAGTGTGTGCACAATCCCCAGTGCTACAGATACCTCTACATTGTAGTGTGTGCACAATCCCCAGTGCTACAGATACCTCTACATTGTAGTGTGTGCACAATCCCCAGTGCTACAGATACCTCTACATTGTAGTGTGTGCACAATCCCCAGTGCTACAGGTACCTCTACATTGTAGTGTGTGCACAATCCCCAGTGCTACAGGTACCTCTACATTGTAGTGTGTGCACAATCCCCAGTGCTACAGGTACCACTACATTGCAGTGTGTGCACAATCCCCAGTGCTACAGGTACCTCTACATTGTAGTGTGTGCACAATCCCCAGAGCTACAGGTACCTCTACATTGTAGTGTGTGCACAATCCCAGTGCTACAGATACCTCTACATTGTAGTGTGTGCACAATCCCCAGTGCTACAGATACCTCTACATTGTAGTGTGTGCACAATCCCCAGTGCTACAGATACCTCTACATTGTAGTGTGTGCACAATCCCTAGTGCTACAGATACCTCTACATTGTAGTGTGTGCACAATCCCCAGTGCAACAGATACCTCTACATTGTAGTGTGTGCACAATCCCCAGTGCAACAGATACCTCTACATTGTAGTGTGTGCACAATCCCCAGTGCTACAGATACCTTTACATTGTAGTGTGTGCACAATCCCCAGTGCTACAGATACCTTTACATTGTAGTGTGTGCACAATCCCCAGTGCTACAGATACCTTTACATTGTAGTGTGTGCACAATCCCCAGTGCAACAGATACCTTTACATTGTAGTGTGTGCACAATCCCCAGTGCTACAGATACCTTTACATTGTAGTGTGTGCACAATCCCCAGTGCTACAGATACCTTTACATTGTAGTGTGTGCACAATCCCCAGTGCTACAGATACCTTTACATTGTAGTGTGTGCACAATCCCCAGTGCTACAGATACCTCTACATTGTAGTGTGTGCACAATCCCCAGTGCTACAGATACCTTTACATTGTAGTGTGTGCACAATCCCCAGTGCTACAGATACCTCTACATTGTAGTGTGTGCACAATCCCCAGTGCTACAGATACCTCTACATTGTAGTGTGTGCACAATCCCCAGTGCTACAGATACCTCTACATTGTAGTGTGTGCACAATCCCCAGTGCTACAGATACCTCTACATTGTAGTGTGTGCACAATCCCCAGTGCTACAGATACCTTTACATTGTAGTGTGTGCACAATCCCCAGTGCTACAGGTACCTCTACATTGTAGTGTGTGCACAATCCCCAGTGCTACAGATACCTCTACATTGTAGTGTGTGCACAATCCCCAGTGCTACAGATACCTCTACATTGTAGTGTGTGCACAATCCCCAGTGCTACAGATACCTCTACATTGTAGTGTGTGCACAATCCCCAGTGCAACAGATACCTTTACATTGTAGTGTGTGCACAATCCCCAGTGCAACAGATACCTTTACATTGTAGTGTGTGCACAATCCCCAGTGCTACAGATACCTCTACATTGTAGTGTGTGCACAATCCCCAGTGCTACAGATACCTCTACATTGTAGTGTTTGCACAATCCCCAGTGCTACAGATACCTCTACATTGTAGTGTGTGCACAATCCCCAGTGCTACAGGTACCTCTACATTGTAGTGTGTGCACAATCCCCAGTGCTACAGATACCTTTACATTGTAGTGTGTGCACAATCCCCAGTGCTACAGATACCTCTACATTGTAGTGTGTGCACAATCCCCAGTGCTACAGGTACCTCTACATTGTAGTGTGTGCACAATCCCCAGTGCTACAGATACCTTTACATTGTAGTGTGTGCACAATCCCCAGTGCTACAGGTACCTCTACATTGTAGTGTGTGCAAAATCCCCAGTGCTACATATACCTCTACATTGTAGTGTGTGCACAATCCCCAGTGCAACAGATACCTTTACATTATAGTGTGTGCACAATCCCCAGTGCTACAGATACCTCTACATTGTAGTGTGTGCACAATCCCCAGTGCAACAGATACCTTCCCCAGTGCTACAGTCTTGCCACGTTATTGTGCCTTCCCATATACAGAACCTAAACCATAAGTGTATTACAACCAGCATCAAGATGTGGTTCTTTTTCCAGTTCTGTTATCCAGAATCTGCATTTGGGTGTTTCTCTCACTTTTTCTTTCAACTTTATCAACGAGCATGAAGGGAGTCCATTGTCTTGGTCTGACATTAGTACATTTCATTTTTGGGTTTAACTTAATCTCTCCTTAACCATTCCTGTGTCACATTTTAGTCAACATGCATCTGTCCTATATTTGTTTCTTGTGAGAACAGACCGATGCCCTTAAGAGTCTGTAATATTCTGAGGGAAGGAATCCTTGACTGCTGTCAGATGAGATGGCTGGCTGGGGGGGGGGGGGGGGGTAATGGACAGTTCCCAGGGCATGACTACAAAGAACATCATCAAGCAGGACCCAATTTGGCAGCTGTGCCAAAATAGCCATAATGTACAGATTTCTAAAAACACAAATTACGTAGGGAATAGCTTTCTGGAGCCTCTACCACAAGATTTAAAGATCAGACTGCAGGAATCCATTATCTCTATCAAAAATTTAAGACAGAGGGAAAAAAAGTGCAGTCAACCTCACTACAAGCAGGAGGCCCAAAAATTATGTTGCTTTCCAATGAAATGATACCACCATTTCTGCCAAGGCAACATAAATCCTAATGTAATAAAGCTTAATGAAAGCCTTTGAATATTACTAGCCAGATCAAAACTACTATTAGACACATCTGCTCTGCTGAATTGCATCTCATGAGCATGCCAAAGCATTTACTTCTGAAACAAGTACAGAAATTGTACTACATGGAGGTATTACACGTATCAGCACATCTCCAAACAGGAAACAAAAAAGGTCAAGTTTCTTCTCAAATTTTTTTTTTTTTTGTGCAAGGCATCCTGTGGATCTGTGCAAATTTGTCATCAGAAGTATCAACCATTTATGAGCTCATTCAGATAATATTACAAAACTTTATTTTAGATAAGAGCAAAATTGGGAATACTGAACTGACCAACATGGGTTTCACTGTAATATAATCCCTCGTATTCTCTTATATGCATACACATGGCTCAAGCATAGATGTAAGATTCAGGCCCGGGCTTAGACATGAACAGGAAAAAGGTCGATTTAATTCTGGGAGATTGATTTACAATTAAGGACCTACTTCAAGGGCATAACAGAGTACGCATTTATCACTTTCTTTGTGTGTGTATCCAGAAAAACAGGCTGTACAAAGCAACTTTTCAGGTCCAGAATTTTTCCATTCTCAAGGCACCAATACATCTGTTATGTTCATTACTTCTGTAATTATGTCTTACAACAATCACTAAAGGACATGTATTTGAAAAGGGGCTTCAGCAGCATAACCCCTGGGTGCTCAGATCTGAAATGTGTGCTTTCTGCATCTGTTTTCAGTAGACTGAAAGTTACAAACCACACTCACTGAACACAGTCTGTAGTTTTTTAATTAGTAAAATAATTAATGCTCTCTCAGGAAAAAGTATGATTAACACTCAAGAGTCACTTCTATTTTTCAATGGCCTGTTCATGTACACTGCATACCTAATTAAGTACTTCAAAGCTTAATCAGTTATAGCAATAGAAAAATAATTAAGATTCCCAGAAGATGAGACTGGTTTGTTTTGAAGGTGTTTGTGTTTTTGAATAGGGTGCCATGCTATATTTAGAATTCTATTTCCTACAGGAAACAGTGAAAATGTGCCTGCTATTTGGCAATGCAGTATACTTTTATACAACTTCAAGTCTGGATTGTGTGTATAGTCATAAGGTACAGTATATCCTTTGTTATTAATCAAATAGTGCCCAACTCCATTCCAAACAAATTACAGCAGAACAGCTCCCAGGAGTCTAAATGAGTAACTTGACAATGCTTCTGTTTTATAAGCAAATTCAAAGATGAAGTAAAACTGAAATAAATGACAGAGATCTGAAACAAACATTTATAGCATCAGTTGGTACCAATAAACATTTTCTGCTTGACAAATTACCCATATTCTTTACAGATGACAGTATAACAACTTTAGAACATTTCTGAAACAGGTGTTTGAATCAAAGAAAATCAATAAGACACATTTATTATTATCAGCAGATTATTGGAGCATCACTTTAATAGCAGAAATGTTAGTGCGTGTTAATAGCTTAAAAAAGCAAATCCATGTAAAAGGTACAATGTGAAAGGAAACTACATTGTGTTGGCATAATCTAGCAGTGGATTTATTAACAAGAAAGAAATAGTTCATTAATCACAGATCAAATTTGTACATATTTAAGAAGGCTTTAGAGACATTACTGAAGACAAACAAGTTTGTGTGCGAGTACAAATTCTTATAAGAAAAATGTTATAGCAATATAACACAGTCAGGCTTCACAAACAAAGAAACTACTGTCATAACAGAACCTGTTATGGATATCAGCTCAGGTCTCCATTTGTAAACTGTGCTCACTAACAAACGAACATAACACATTGGTGTTCAAAACGGTAAGGACACTAGTGGAAGATTGGGACACATATTACACTCACCCACACACACACACACACACACACACACACACACACACACACACACACACACACACACACACACACACACACACACAACATAGTACTAGCCCCGATGAGAAAAAAAGTAAAGAACTCCATGACACCTCTCAGGGCTGACATTTTTTTTTAACCACTCTTTGCTCCTGTTGCCTCAAATGGTGGTTTGGCTGATCTCCACCAGGAGAAACCACACTGTGTATTGTTCCCCCACCTCCACCTGATTATACCCAAACCTTTCACCCTTTGGGAGATGGATGAAGGTCATGTCCCTTTCGATCTCTGCAGCATGGAGCCTAGCCATATTCTGTCAATATCACCGCTTATAGCAGTGTAAAGACCCAGACATTACCTGAACAGGGCACGTAGGAAGTTTTAGTCACTGGCACGTCTTGTGTGCGCTCATGTGCACATGTAGTTTGATTGTGGCCATGATCAACCCACATATGGTTGACCCACGTTGTAAGGCACTGTATAAGGTCCACACTTGTATAACAAAGGAAGATCTCTGGGGAAGTAGAATATGCTCTTTCCCCAGGGAGTGTATGATCCAGGAGTTAGTTAGTATATATAATTAGCAGGGAGATGGGAGGCTTACCCCACCTCACAAAAAAAAAAAAAAAACACAGCACCACATACTTTACCATGTTCCAAGGAATGACCTTGGCATATGCACAGACAGGTGTCGACATTCATGGTTCAGTTTGGCTCAATATTAAGAACTGTGACACAACACAGATTTGACAAATGTCACTAGAGCCATATTGCATACCTTCATGTACACAGACAGACAACATGCACAGTTCCTGTGACTCCAATTAAGACTATTGGTTACAGCTTCACTGAAGAAATCTCTCTTCCTGTGTGGTTCCAACTCAAAACCAGCAAAGTTTTGCTGCAGATGGTGTGGATGTATGGGAATCTCTCTCGCTGATATATACATATATATATATATATATATATATATAAAATCTACATTTTATATATATATATATATATATATATATATATATATATATATATATATATATATATAGACACACACAGTGTGTGCGTGTGTATTTATATATTATTTTATTTATTTTATATATATATATATATATATATATATATATATATATATATATATATATATATATCCATGCAATATATAAACAAGTATCAATAAAGAGAGGTTATAAACGGTGTTGGAACTATACCATTAAGTAGCACCAATATATATATATATAATCTATATATATATATATATATATATATATATATATATATATATATATATATATATATATATATCCTGTACCAACATAAATATGAGAGAAGCTAACATATAATGATTACTGAAAGCAAATATGAAATTAGCCAATGTTTATGTATGTAAAAAAGCCCTACAGTTCAAACACCCTAGTCCTATAATGGTGAAAAAATATAAATTTGCACCTACTTCTCCTGACAGTTGTTTGTACAGACACTTCTGGTTCTAAACCAATGACATTAAATACCCTAAAAATGTAGAATTACCTTCTAACTAGAGCTTTAAAGAACTTGTCTATTCAAGGTGGTAAGACTGCCTTCTTTAGTACCTTTTCAGTCGCTTTGTACAACTAGCCACCTTGTCAAGATGAAGCCTTCTTACAGTAGAACCACCCGTGTGCTGGATCTTGAGTCCTCATGCTTGCTCACTTCAGCAACCATCTATCTTAATCCACTCGTCTGGTCTCCATTTCATTTAGCCAATCACTCCTGAATAACTAGTCAAGCCAGTAGAGGACTTTGGCCAAAGCACTTCATACATCCTTCACTTTTTGCAGCATACAACTGTTGTGTTGAACCACCCTCTTCTCATTTCCATCACTTCCCTCCTATTCAACCGTTATTTTTCATTGTACTCGACTGCACATATGAACAGTTTTAATATATCCACTGTTTCCATATACCCACCACCATATCTACCAGTACCCCATATGGTTTCTTTACTGCTATATTACTTCACCATATATGTACCTCCCCCAGGCCCAGTGCTCCAGAGCTCCAACATGGAAAGTCACTTTTCCTCCCAGAGGTAGAGAATCTTTTGGGATGAGGCAACACAAATGCAAGAATCTTGAGTTCTAATTGTGCATTGGCCTGGTTACTTTGAGCAAACCACTCAAACAAACCAGGCACATTCTGAAATAGTTATTTTATAGCGAATGTCAAGTTGGCTCCAGGGTATGTTCACAAACTATTTCTAAACCATTGCAGACCAAATACAGCAGAGGTTAGGTTCTCAGTAACAGAGCGGTTATCAGTCTGAAGTCTTTTATAATTATAGCATTCATGGAGAGTTGCTTCTAAATTTCAAGTTTATAATCACAATTACACAATGTCTGTGTCAGAGTTATGGGTTGTGAAATGAGTTACGTATTTTCAGTATGATTAGCAAAAGCTGATAAAAAGTAAACTTATATGATGACTAAAAGGCTGTCAAGGTTTGCTACATGCCAACTTTTTATGGATCCTTACAGTTTATGCACTCCATCAATATCATATTTTTAAGTAATATTTGCCTGTATTCTCTCACCCCATGACTATCAACACCACAGACTGGCTCATTTCTTCCTGATGTTCAATTTTCTAGTACAAAGGGAAAAAAAAGCACAGGAGATAAAGGTTGTAGCCATCATCCAGTTGGAAGTTAGGAGAAGAACAGCCTGCTCTTTTTATACACATACATATATATATATATATATATATATATATATATATATATATATCTACATACATACACACACATATACATTGTTTTATTTATTATATATATTTTATATATATATATATATTTATGTGTGTGTGTGTGTGTGTGTGTGTGTATACATACACAGGCTACAAAGTAAGGTGCACTATTCCAATGTTGGACCCATGAGTGCACACATTTGTAAACCCATTACTCCTGATAGGTTGCTTGTTTCCCAAAAATTAATAGCTATAATCCTGATCCTACACCAAGCAGGTGCTCTAGGCACAGGTATTTAATAGCACATTTATCCAGGATTAAACAAGCCATCAACATTTCACTCTACCCTTCTTCAATCACCTGTGGTGCACTCCAGGTCAAAACCTCTATGTATCAAATATCATCCAGTTCCTATTTTCAATAGTAGTAATTCTCCTAGATCCAAGAGGAATTTGAGCTATGTACAGAATTTTTGTTATTATGCCATTTATATAGCTCATGTTCTTTGTGGAATTATTATAGAATATGCATCTTTTTGTTTCAAATTTGATCCTTTGCATATTCCATAATTAAAGTAAAATTAGAATGCTAATGTAAACATCAATATTCTTGAAGTCAATACCAACTACTTAAATGGTTATTACTTGTTTCACAAAAACTGTGTTAATGCGAGTGTATATTGTTTGATTTTCATTTACTGCATGCTCTAAAGCATTATGCAACTTATTAGAAATACTGAAGTAAAATATCAATTAAATGAAATGAATGCATTCAAACTGACAAAATATCTTAACATGAAGACAACACAAAAAAACAGAAAACTTTAAGAACTTTTTAAAAAGTATACACATTTGCCTATTTCTCTAACATTTTAAGAGAAAATGCATACACTAAAAATGTATGCAGGTTGCATCCCAAATATCCATACCACAAGTCATGGTCAATTATTCTGATACATATACAGTAAAAGCCATTTCTAGGAAGATATATGGTATTTATCCAGTAAGAAGAGTTACTTAAATAAATGAAGTCTCAAGTAGTTCCTAGACCTTTATTAACTGTACTTCATTTTGGCCCACAGGAACAATTGCATTTAATAATTATATAAGAGGAGTAGCAGCATCTTTTCTCCAAATTTTAACAATCTTATGAGCAAATTTTACATCCAAGGAGAGGAATTTGAGATTTACTTCTATATGCAGGAATTGGGGCACTGAATAAAACTGACTATGCAATAAATGTCTGGCATAACAAATTAGTAAGATTGAAAATGTAGCCAACATAACTATAATACAGCACAGTCATAAGTATGGTGTCAGTCTGCTTTGATTATATTCCTTCACATCCAGCAACCAAAATGAATGCACATTAAATATTATCAATTCTATGTTGGGTTAGAAAGGCTCTAGAATGGAATTTCCAAAACACAGATGACAGTCATCATAAGAGGAAGTCAGTATCAAATATCTAGCACTGTCAGGAAAATCAGGGTAATTAAATTGATTTATAAAGTTTTAATAAGAATTATGTACAAGGTAAAAGGAAAGATTTAGATATTTTCTTCATTAAAATAAAATTTATTTAATCCAATAAGACAGGATAATCCTTTTCATTTTGTCGTGTATTGCCCTTCTACCAAAATATACATCATTCATATCCAGGTCTTATTCAAGTATTCTATGATTATTAAATAATAGTAGGACCTTCTATACAGATGAGGAAAAACATTGTTCTTTATATTCACCATTTTAATTATAAAAATCAAATCTGGAATAATTTATACAAAAAAGGCAAAAAACATCTATTCATAAACACCCAGTATCAAAAATGAAGTTTCCAAGAGGTTTCAAAATAATAGTTTAAATGGGAACTGTTAAGAGAACCTCTATGCACATATTCACATACTGTACATGTCCTTCCATTTTTGTCAATGTTGGATCTATTCACTGGCTTATTTTTATGAAGTGAGAAACAATAAACCAAAATCATATCTGTAAGACCACGTCAAACTTGATTATATGACCTATTCTGGTGATTAGAAGCAATCCTGGGTTGGTTTGGATGCCAATGAAACTTAGTAAAGACATTAACTGTTTTACATGTGAATTTCTAGGAGCTGAAGAAATTATATAAATTATGTATGAAATGTGGGGAAGCAGAATCAATTTAATTGCAGTTTTTCTTGAAAAGGGAATAGCATTAATTGCAAAGTTGAATAAGGTCTTTAATGAGGGCATCATAAATAATGTGTTAATTAACTTCATTAAAAGAATGATCCCCAGATATTTTATTTCTGGGGTACTACAGTTACTGCAATGTGCATCTTAGAGGCTGTTCAATACCTTTAACTCAATATAAGTTTTACCTTTTGGTTAAATTTCATTTCAGCTATTTCTTTAAAATAGTGAACGACAAAAAGAATGCCAACTCCTATTCCAGCGTAAGCCAGGCAAAAAGGCACAAAAAAATTGCCAACAAGATGAATCCAAAGGTCGTACTACCGACAATGTTTTAACGCTTTTTTATTGTTTAAAAGAAAGAGCGTTTTTGCCGTAGTTATACTGCAGCTTCATCAGAACAAAGGAAACACATTCAAAAGTACCGCCAACATATATATGAACAAGACGTGCATGGCGTGGCTTAGTAATTAAATAAATTTAAAGAGACACTGTATCAAAGCCATGCTATATGCACTCAAGTAATGTAATCACTCAAGTAGAGTGTTATATTTATAACTAAGTCTGCATGTAAAAAATACTGAATATTAAGAACCTCAATAAATAGCAGTTATAGTTAATTATAATTATAAACATAATGTCTTGCTTGGCATAAAAATTTACTTTTTATTTCTTTTTTTTTACTTTTTGCGGTTTTTAAGACTGTAAAAAATATTTTTGATATTTTTGTTATTTTAGTGTGAGGACACTTTTAACTGTTGGTAATCTTGTATAGGTTTAATAAGTTAATACTTGATGGGCTCCATACATCTTTCATAACATTTTTATAATTTTTCATTACTATTTATTACTTGGTGTACTTACATTTTTATGCCAAGCAAAACATTATGTTTATAGTTTATAATTATAATTAACTATAACTGCTTTTTATTGAGGTTCTTAATATTCAGTATTTTTTACATGCAGACTTAGTTATAAATATAACACTCTACTTGAGTGATTACATTACTTGAGTGCATATAGCATGGCTTTGATACAGTGTCTCTTTAAATTTATTTAATTAGTAAGCCACGCCATGCACGTCTTGTTCATATATATGTTGGCGGTACTTTTGAATGTGTTTCCTTTGTTCTGATGAAGCTGCAGTATAACTACGGCGAAAACGCTCTTTCTTTGAAACAATAAAAAAGCGTTAAAACATTGTCGGTAGTACGACCTTTGGATTCATCTTGTTGGCAATTTTTTGTGCCTTTTTGCCTGGCTTACGCTGGAATAGGAGTTGGCGCTCTTTTTGTCATTCACTAGTTTATTCCTGTTCTGATTTGTTTTACCAGTATTTCTTTAAAATACTTCAAAACATTGTGGAAGGGTTATAAATCAATGCATATCACATATGGTTAATATTCACAAAGAACTAGATTTTGGAAAGACATTTTTTTAATTTAAAAACCATCACTATTCTGATTAAACCATTTGAAAATGGTATTAGAACTAATTAATAATGTGAACAAGCTTGAAGAAAGGTCCTTACTTAGAGCCTTTTTGATTATTCATTGGTGTATGAAACTTACAAAACGTTATGTTAAGCTGTGACGATTTAATATGTTTATGAATGTGTTTTGGAAACCAAATGATTTCAAAGCTTTAAATTAGTAGTAACAGTTGATTGTATCTAAAGGGATGTTACTTTTTACTGACTCCATTATCTAGTATTTTATCTGTAAAGATTAAAGCAAAGCTATCCAGAACCATACTCAGTCAGTACAAAATGTAGAAAAAAACAAGTATTTTTTACATGCTGTACTGACTGTTTATGGTTCTGGATAGTTTTGTTTTAATTTTAAGTACAGTTTTTGATTTATCCAGTTTAATTGCTAAGCATCTCTTTTATCCTTTTATCTGTAAAGCAGTAAACTGTGTGTACAACAGCACAAGCCTGGTTCCTTATCTCGGTTTTAAAACTGATTTAGCTGGAGAATATTCTAATAAAAGGGGCCAGAGTTACTGTTTAAGACCAGCATGAAAGAGAGTATGCCCTGTGGAAAAAATATCATCCCTCTGGTATAATCACATCTATACCAGAACTTTGTTGCATTTTCGATTCTTTATTTGATCTTTTGTTTCAACTAAGGATATTGATTTTATTACTTTTTTAAATTTATACTCACCTTTAAAACTGAGATCAAGCCATTTGTTTAATTACTATCATACTACTTTAAAAAAACATAAGAATTGTACTTATATTTCTTAACTCCTTTTTACTATCTGGGGAACCAGTACATTTGATGATATGCAGATAATTTTAGATCTTGTGGCCAGGTTATATTGCTCATTGGGTGCAACGGAAATTATTTAAGTATAAAATTCTCAAATGCAATAATGACTTTTTGACTTAATCATTGGATACATTTTTTTATCAACTCTCTAACCATATTTATAAAATGTTTATCCTCTCTGAACTTCTAATTTGGCTGCATTAAAGATCTATACTAAAATTTTCACACCAGACAAGCCAACATTCAATACTTACTTCCTCCATTAATTGAGAATCTTGGATTTCCTTAACTATTCACAATTCCTAAAAATATTTAGTTATATGTAGAGGTATTCTACTAATAACAATAGATTTCCTTCAAAATTTTCATAAAGCATTATGGTCACATAATTAATATGGTAGCACTTTAGCAGAGTCTGATGTAGAACACAATTCAATGGAGACAAAAAAAGTGTCTATTCTATTCTAGTCTGACTTCCAAACATGCATTAGTAAAATTTGTAAAATAGGTTCAGCAAATTCACTGTTCTCCAAGATTAAATCAATTAGGCTATTTTATCAATCGTTTTAAGTAATTTGGCTTACACTAGTAAGACTAGTGTTCTCTTTACTCAACACACAACTAAAATCATGTTATAGGGATAAGGCTACCATTCATATAACAGAATTTCATTTTTAGCACGTTTTGCTCCAAGTTGTGGCAACCAGGACATATTGGTTGTTGTCAGAACTCTGGTTGGATATTATTTGCAATCATTAAAAATACATCCTTAATTTCTCCAGTGGTATGAACAATTTTAGGTACAACTGGCATCTTTTTCTAATGAATAGCAGTGCTTATTCTGATTTCCTTGAAGGAATAGTTTACTAGAACCATGCCTTAAGAATTTAATCATATATACAGTTTATAAATATGTTGCATCTGCCGTATTTTAAAAGGTATTTAAACTTTATTATAACTGCAAAGACCATTAGGATATTAGAGAATTGTAAAGAAAATTCATCTGTGATGAACATATAAACCATCACAGGATGTAGGCTTTGCAAACTTATTAGCATCTAGGCAAGGAGTAAGTGCTAGATGTTTACCAGCCATGGAGGCATATAATCAATTAACAAGTTGACCAACTATTCCTAGATCAATTAACCTATTTCAAGTTGTACTACAGAAAATATGGAATGAGACCTATTATGGTTAAACAAAATGAAACCTAATATGACAAAACAAAATTAAACTTCCTCTACAATATTACATTCATTTTGAATAAGACTCAAATTACAAATAAATACCCTGACCTCCCTAAAGAAAAAGACAAGCATATTAGGAAACCACCAATACATTTTTAACCATTTATAGCTACTGCTAAGAAAACACAAGGGGATCAGATGAGACCAATAAATGAAAGTTATAAGGAACCACATATTAAAAGATAAAAAAGACCCACATTTATTCCATTGCTCAAACTGGAAGATTAAATGAAGTTTTCATAAACTCTTTTCTCAGACTTAAAACTGACCACTTACCCCATTTAGTCCACTCTCTCTAGAGCAGTAGGCCCTTTGTTTTTAATAGAAAAAAGTCAATAAAATGCATATTGTATTGTAATTTTTAAGACTTATAAGTTATATTATCAGTGGAGATAAGATCATAAGATCTACCAACAGAATCTACTTTGGATGCTTTCCCAGTGCCAATTTTATTTGGGTATGATAATTATCACTGTGAAAAATGTCAATAAAACTCACAGTATATATGATCTGCCAGCACTGATCTATCAAACCCAACAAAATTCCATTCTTCAAAAGTTCAGAAATATACAAGAGGAAAATATAGAAATGAAGAGAAAAACAGACATATGAAAAACATTTAGGAGTCTAGTCAGCCAACCAGGTATTCACTTTTCAATTAACATTATTGTTTTAATTCTTTATTAATAGGAAAGCTATACCTAGTTTTCTCTCCCTCTGTATGATCTCAGCTGCAAACTTTATTCCCTCATCTTTTTTAAAGCTCGCCTCTCTTTACTTGCTTCACCATCTGGCATTCCTCTCAGCTTAGTTGCCATCATCCATTCTGCCATTTAATTTTCCTAAAATTTTTATGAGAATTATTCAGAGAATTATTCAGCACGAGATCAAATGAGTAGAACATGTTATGTAAAATCTGTTCTCCCATACAACATTAAGAAATTAAGTTCATTTTGAAATTATTTTCTACATGGTCTGTCATGCTCAATAACTTTCTATGTTTGAACGTACAGCTCAATAACTTTCTATGTTTGAATGTATAGCTCAATAACTTTCTATGTTTGAACGTATAGCTCACCTCTAAGCATTTATATAAATTTCCCACTCTTTCATTTCCATTGCAGTGTTCATTTGCCTTTAACTGGCTAGTTCCCTTTCTATTTATTTTCCCAATACATGAAAGGTTCATCATAAAATTCATCAGTCTACGAATATGAGAAATCGTAAACCATATTAACTATGTTCTTAAGTATTTTAAACTTTAAATCAGTTCTTTCAGTTACTATTTATATAGACAGTGTTTAATAGAATCATCTCCATTATGTGAAGTGTCCACAATTTAGGATTCAGTTTATAAATATTACAAGTTTCAAAGAAAAGATGATTTTAACTAAACAAACATTTTGGATCTTGCTGCCTATATCCATACCCATAGCCTTCATTCTCAGATTTTACATCAGTGTGTGATTCTTCTCCATCTCCCAAGTGATGAGGCTTTCAAAATCCCAGTATAATCCAAATATGAAAATATTAAAACTATTTTTAAGATACTCCAAATATAATACAGTTTCTAAGACAGTGCACAGTCATTTTATAGATATGAAGTAAGACAAATAGGCTTCAGAACACAAGAGCTGTAAAAGTTTCCAACTAAAAGTAAGTAAACTCACAATGTTTATTTATACTGTTGAACCATGGCTGCAGCACTACCAAATTTAAGACGTCTGCAAGCTATGTGAGCGAGTGATGTGGATGTGTTAAACTGAGACACCTGCAGAGAACAGTTTACATAGGCTAATTACGTAGATAATGGCTTCAAGTTTTGACTGCGGGCTGGCTGATGAGAGCTCTAAAAGGAGTAAAAAGAAAAAATGGCAACCATAACTCATTCATCTGCTTAGCCGTTATTCGAGCTTGCGCTCTGGCTTTTTCATAAATATTAACACTGCTACTACTATTGGTCTGCACTGAAGAACATGTGGTCTCTGAATGCTTCATCCAGTAGTAGATAGACATTTTGCCTGCCTGGTACATATTAACCGTACAATCCAGATCTACTACAATAAAGTAGTTAAAATGTTTACCATGACTGTGCAATCCAAACGTAGTACAAGAAAGCAGAGAATCATCTCTACAAGTGTATTTTCTAACAAAATGTTTTGTCCACCTCTAGGCCATTACCAGATTTTGGGAAAAGGAGCGATTGTCAGCAAGAAGAGCCAGGGTCAGTGCTGGATAGATGTAGTGACAGCACAGAGGACAGTGATTTTTCAGGCAGGAAAGAAGTGAAAAGTGAGGAGTGAAATAGTATTTCCATCTTGATGCAAAACTAGAGTTAAGGCACTAAGCAAAGGGGTGTATTAACCAGTTTACAGACAGGGTCATGTAGTGCAGTGGGGTAGCAACTAGTTTACTAAAAATAGATGATTGGCAGAGAAGGTGGTGATGGTTAAATAATATGGCAGATGTTTCACATTATGAGAGGTTGTGTGGTAGATATCAAATTGCTCTTTGGGTTGGCTGTTTTTATACAGCCTACCTGGCAGAGCAGTGCTTGGTAGTTAGATGTATGTTTCATTCAAGGGGGAAACAGACAGAGTTGCCTCTGACCTGACTGGAGGTGAGAATCTTGAACACATTTGTTCATATGGAACCTGGTAGTTATTAGAGTAAACTTAACAGTTTGCTGCTAGATCATGGAGAGCTTAACATTTTCATATAACTCACGGTTCAGACTACAGATCTGGTAAGACTTTTGGGGTGGCATTTTCTTTTTTGTAGTAATTGTTGGCTACTACGTTTTGTTTGCCTCTTAACTGAAGATAGCAGAGGGTTTAGATGCTACATAGTGGTCATTCACAGGATCAGGGAATTCACTGCTTAGCAACTGCTGAGAGGACATTGCTCTAGTTGGAAGGTGTACTTGATGGGGTAAGGGAGCATGTCTTTCAGCTGCCCATAGTTTAACAATGTCCAGATTTTGCCTCACATTTTATCTGGTCCTCATTGTTTGTGGTGTTTCAGCAGATGATTGGCAACGGCAATTAATGAAGAACGTTGGCATTTTTCAGCTTTTGCATTTCATGAAATGCGTGCAACACAGGGCCAAGTATTTGAACGACTAAGTTAATGAGGGCAGTTGTTATATTCTCTCTCAGTTTTGTGCCTTTGTTTCCCCCACTGCTCATGTCTTGTCCTGGATGGTTGGCTGAGAAGTTGAGATATGGTGGGAAAATATCAGACAACAGATGGATGCAGTGGTTACAAAATGGTAACAGAGTTTTTTTTTTTTTAGTCTGGAATGGCTGCGTGGGAGGGACAGGCAGCTTTGGGTAGAGTTCTAATGAGATGGCACCTAAGCTTCAGGTCACAACTTGTGTGTGTGTCTGAAGCACTGCCCTAAGAGGGACACCATTTTTGAATTTGGCTTCGCTGGGGAGGATATTATGCTTTACCTTTGAGGTGCAAGCTCATGGCTGGTTATAGTGGGAGATGGATTGTTACAGAACAAGAAAAAAAATAGTTCAGTAGTGTGAGCCTGGTGGGGAATTGGTCACAGGCCAGACAGCAGCTCAGTCAGAGTTTACTGTATGGGTGGCCATTCAGGTCCAGGGCTGAGACCAGAGTAGGGTCAAAGGGAAACTCTAAGCAGTAGAGTACTTCAAGCACAAAACTGCCACCTCCAAAAAAAAAAAAAAAAAAAATTGAATGAAGGTAGTTTATTGGACAGCAAACCATTTACCAGGGGATGCATCAGATGATAAGTGAACAGAGATTAAAGACACAGAGAGAAAGATTTATTCAGAATTGAAATCAACAGTCTGAAAAGGAAAGACCATTTTAGGAGAGTAGAGTGCAGTGGAAGGTAAATGGTGGCTGGCTGAAGCTCAGTATAAGATATTCAGAGATGGTTGCTAGTGCATATAAATGGCTTAGGAAGATCTTTTGATCTAGTAGAGAGGAAATTGTAAAAATATATGCAGAGCAGAATTGAAGTTATGGGAAAGAGTAGCAAAAGTTAGGTTAAGAAGGGAGGTGATGATTAGTGATCAGCAGTACGATTTCATGCCTGGAAAGAGCACTACACATGCAATGTTTGCTCTGAGAGCATTGATGGAGAAAGAGAGAGAAGGTCAGAAGAAATTGTATTGCGTCTTCGTGGATGTAGAGAAAGCATATGACAGGGTGCCTAGAGAAATATAATTTTTGGCTTTCAGCACAACAAAATTTCCTTAAATTATAATGAGGTAATAAAAGTTAATTGTTTCAGTTTAACAAGTTTCGTACACATGCAATTATTTCCATTACTGCAAGATTTACTCAACACATATGTGTGCACATTCATAGTGCCTAGAAACACTACCTTATTTGGACAGTAGCTTGCTAGACTTAAACTTCATCCTTCCTCCACAAAGTTTAAAAACTCTGAAAACATGCAGTGTCATTCCTTGTAGTCTTGGGTAGAGATTAAGACTGTGACTGACTGATATATGGCCTTGCTCAAGTATGCCCAGAGTACTGCATTTGAAAACTAGAGCTCAGACTGGATTCCATTTTGCATGCAGAGCTATACTTCTACTGATTGGACTTTGACTACCTATAGCTAAAACTATGCACTGAATTCTGTCTCTCTGACATCATAGATCCAAATTAACTTATTAGAATCCGTCATGCCCTCTTCCTGTTTAAAATATTCTTTTTTGTTTTATTTAAGTTTAATAATGTCTGTACATCTATATTTACAAAATGAACGGTCAATTTCAAGGAGATTTGTTTTTCACTTTAAATGGTTGTGAATGATGATCTATTCATTATTAGCTAAAGGGTGTATCTACTAAAAACTGATTTTATCTTCTGTGGAGTTACTACTCAGTCTTTTGCTACTAATAGATATATTCAAACATTGGCTTAGTTTAAGGGCAAAACAATTGTGCTAGTGTTGACTAGATGATGGCAACCTTCCCAAAGACAAGAAAGGGGGATACTGCTACTGAGGAAACGATCGTTAGTCCCACCAAATGTGTATTATGTCTGGACCCTTAATCTGTGTTCCTAAGTGTCAGGGTGGTTTTCAGTATTTTTAGTCTTCTAAAATATTCTTTATTGAGTTTTGTTTGCATTTGTCCATGTTTTATTGTGGATCCTTCAATTGCCAAATATTTATACACTCCCTCCTGCTCAAATCCCTTTATATCACATTCCTGTCCCAGACTGATATTTTCTTGGTGCTGCAGCTTTCCTGCTTTAAAGGTTGCGTTTGTACATTTATCAAGACCAATGACATTCTTATGTTATCTGAGAAAGTTTTGACCACTTCTAATGGTGCTTTCAAGCTCCTCATCTGATGAGCTATACAGTTTTTAATTACCGACAAAAAGAAGATGAGAAGTGTTTACACTTTGCTGTTGTCTGGGAGCCAAACTATAACTAAGACCTAATCTGTTAAGTAGACAGCTTAATGGTTTAATGGCAAGACAAAAAGAGCAGCAGTGACAAAGGGTCGTCCTGGAATATCCTCCTTTGAATTTTTATCCCTGGGATAATCATTTGCCCTTTAGCATACCTTGGCTGCAAAGTGGTTTGCTGCCTTAGTCACTGTAATGTAATTGATCAATCTAGGGTGTATCTTATGCATCTATCAGCACTCCTTTATCCATGAATGTGGGATGCAGGCAAATGCCTTTTTGTAATCTACCCATGCCATACTTAGATTCTTACTCTTTTTTACAATTCTACATTATGACTTTATGTAACAAATGGTCCTTTGTTCTATATGACTGTGTTACCTTTTTGTTCTATTGCCATGACTGAATCTTCCAAATGACTATAAACTCTGTTGACATCAATTCCAGTATATAGTTTATACATCTTCAGACGTTATTGGTCTACAGTTTTTAGGCAAGCTTGTAGGGTTATTCTTAAGGAGTATTGTCTTTCCTTTTAACCAATTTGGTGTGTTCGAGGTGTGCATTCAAGTAGTTCTTACACAGGGCCAAATATTTCTGTAATACCTTTAGCCTGAAGTTAGGTACTGCATCTGAGCTTGGGGTTTTCCATTTAGGAACTTTTCTTAGTTGTGTTTAAGTTTCTCTGGCCATTATTTCATCTCATTTCATATTCTGTACATTTGAACTTCCTAGTGTTTTACTTCATCTATCCATTGAGTATCTGTTTTATTTTCCACATGGTCTTCATAGATATTTGTGTGTCTATTTCTTTTTTTTGGTGGTGTTTTTCTTCCTTTTGCTTTGTTTACCAATTCTCTTTAAAACTTTTTTCAATCATTGAATTGCTTATATAGATAAATACAAAGGAAGAGTACAACATTTTTTTCTGCCTGTACTGATATCTTTATTACTTGAAATAGTGCATGATAGATCCTGGTCTGTTCTAATACTGTGCATAGCTTTTATAACTTCTATCTTTCCAGGTATTTTTTATCTCTTCCCTCTTCTAACAGTGACACTTCTTGTCTTAATTGCTTTATAGTTTTCTCTGTTCAATATTGTATGATGGCAAGAAAGTTCCAGAACATCTTCCCATGACATTCTCTTCAGATGCAGCATGCATCTTTTATATGGGAACTCACTGGCCGATCACTGTACCAGGTTAGGATATTTAACGAAAAACACGGAGTAGTAGTTTAGCATTTCTTGGTTGATTTTAGTGCTATTGGATTTACTAAAGTCTGTTCCTGTGGCTCGTGGCTCCTAATGCTTCTATTCTCTGTTACATTTAATGTTAAAGACTTCAGGCGTCTGCATAGGAAGCTTCACTCTGTTTTAGCCATTTCAAGAAAAGGAGTTACAGTCTGTCTTGTGCAAAGCCATACCATGATGTGTCCCATTTGCTATTCTCATGATATTCTCTGAGATAAGAGGTACTGCCAGCCATGCCAGGAGAAGGGCAGTGGATGTATGACTTCTGCCAGCACAGCTAGCTGGAAATTTGTAAATAATTATATGTCATTTGTATATCAAACTGATTTGTACAGATGCTTATGCTGAAAATGTATTTGTGAGGTTTGATTGGGTTAAAATGTATTAACAGTGCACCCTGCTTGAATGAAAAGAAATGCACATGTAGTATCGTAACTGAATTAAATGTCTATGTTTTAATAGAGGATACTGGGACAGCAGAGGTTAACCAGTTAGTTTACTTTAAGAAAAGTAAGGGAAACGTAAATGAACTGTTAAACCAATGGCATCCACAGTAGGTCTGGAAGAAGCCGTTGTTCATTAGCACAGTTAGAAGAGGGGAAGCCCCAGGCACTGCCATAAACATTTATTGTAGCCATCTATGCTAAATTCCTGTCTCAGCTTCAAAGGGGGGATACTGTGAGAACCTAGTCAGGTGACCAGATGAGATAATTCTGCAAGCCATCTCGGATCTTATATTTTTACAGGTAGTAATCTTGGAGTATTGAGTTTTTTGTTTTGGGGAACCTGACTAGAAAGACTGCTCACATATTTCATTGTGCCTTGCTCTATTAAGTCAGATATTAGGGAACAGTAATTCTCCTAGATGCAGTCAGGAATATAGTGAAGCTTAGTTTAGAGACTGATGCACAGACTCATACAAATAAAGAAAAACAATGTTATTTCAATATTTCCTGTGAATTGAACTCTGTGGTTTGCTGTAAATATACATTTAGTATTTTCTTGTTCTTTTATTATTAAACATATTTAAATGCTTCATTGTAGCTGGTCCTTTTTAGAAAATATTTAGGCTTTGAGAGTATTTGCACATATTTATTTGGTGATAAATCTGGCCACTCCTGAAAGCCTTGCTGTTTGGTCAACATTACCATTTATATTAATATTAACTTTACTCAGCATAATTGGATACCCTTTTAAGAACCTTATAGTAGACTAGTGGCAGTGAATCTATGTCTGGGCAAAGATAGTAGAGCAGGGTGTGTGTGTGTGTGTGTGTGTGTGTAAGTCTGGGCAAAGTTGGTAGAGCAGGGTGTGTGTGTGTGTGTGTGTGTGTGTGTGTGTGTGTGTGTGTGTGTGTAAATCTGGGCAAAGTTGGTAGAGCAGGGTGTGTGTGTGTGTGTAAGTCTGGGCAAATTTGGTAGAGCAGGGTGTGTGTGTGTGTGTGTGTGTGTGTGTGTGTGTGTGTGTGTGTGTGTGTAAGTCTGGGCAAAGTTGGTAGAGCAGGGTGTGTGTGTGTAAATCTGGGCAAAGTTGGTAGAGCAGTGTGTGTGTGTGTGTGTGTGTGTGTGTGTGTGTGTGTGTGTGTGTGTGTGTGTGTGTGTGTGTGTGTGTGTGTGTGTAAGTCTGGGCAAATTTGGTAGAGCAGGGTGTGTGTGTGTGTGTGTGTGTGTGTGTGTGTGTGTGTGTGTGTGTGTGTGTGTGTGTGTGTGTGTGTGTGTGTGTGTAAGTCTGGGCAAAGTTGGTAGAGCAGGGTGTGTGTGTGTGTGTGTGTGTGTAAGTCTAGGCAAATTTGGTGGAGCAGGGTGTGTGTGTGTCTAAATCTGGGCAAAATTGGTAGAGCAGGGTGTGTGTAAGTCTGGGCAAAGTTAGCAGAGCAGGGTGTGTGTGTGTTTAAATCTGGGCAAAGTTGGTAGAGCAGTGTGTGTGTGTGTGTGTGTGTGTGTGTGTGTGTGTGTGTGTGTGTGTGTGTGTGTGTGTGTGTAAGTCTGGGCAAATTTGGTAGAGCAGGGTGTGTGTGTGTGTGTGTGTGTGTGTGTGTGTGTGTGTGTGTGTGTGTGTGTAAGTCTGGGCAAAGTTGGTAGAGCAGGGTCTGTGTGTGTAAGTCTGGGCAAAGCTGGCAGAGCAGGGTGTGTGTGTAAGTCTGGGCAAAGTTGGTAGAGCAGGGTGTGTGTGTGTGTGTGTGTGTGTGTGTGTGTGTGTGTGTGTGTGTGTCTAAGTCTGGGCAAAGTTGGTAGAGCAGGGTGTGTGTGTGTAAATCTGAGCAAAGTTGGTAGAGCAGGGTGTGTGTGTAAGTCTGGGCAACGTTGGTAGAGCAGGGTGTGTGTGTGCAAGTCTGGGCAACGTTGGTAGAGCAGGGTGTGTGTGTGTGTGTGTGTGCAATGTTGGTAGAGCAGGGTTTGTGTGTGTAAGTCTGGGCAAACCTGGCAGAGCAGGGTGTGTGTGTGTGTAAGTCTGGGCAAAGTAGGTAGAGCAGGGTGTGTGTGTGTAAGTCTGGGCAAAGTTGGTAGAGCAGGGTGTGTGTGTGTAAGTCTGGGCAAAGTTGGTAGAGCAGGGTGTGTGTGTGTCATTTAATGTTGATTGGCATGCCTCTTTCACTGGGAATGGTTATATTTGAAAATTCCCATGAAAAATAGTTGCAATTTTGAGGAGAAAAGCTTAAATGAAATAAAGTAAATGCAGAACCCTGTTCTTTTTCAGATATTTTTTTATTAGAGGCAGATGAATGCTGTTTTACCAAAAAGTGAATGTAGCACCCTGTATTTATTGCAAACATGTAAGGGCATGTTCATCAGTAGGATGTCCTTGTGGGTATGTCCCTTTCAGAGGAGGGCCCAAAAAAGTTGGCCGTCTGGGTAACCCTAGCCTGTCTTTTTTAAAAGTTTTTGCGAGTTTCATTTGAAAAAAAAACTTTGGGCTCCAAAAAACATAACCATTGAATTGTACATTGCACACACACACACACACACACACACACACACACACACACACACACACACACACACACACACACACACACACACACACATATACCCTGCTCTATCAACTTTGCCCAGACTTGCACACAATGTCATCGAGTACAATGCCCCATTCGGAATGTATCTGACCCGACACTTGCAGCAGCTGGAGAGGCCAAAAAAGTTCCTCACCAAAAGGATAAAGGGTCTCAAAAATCTGTCTTATGCTGCCCGACTGAAAGAACTCCAGTTATATTCAGTTGCTTACCGCTTGCTCAGAGGTGACCTATGCCTGACATACAAGGCCATGTCAAACCCAGATTTGATGAACATGCTTCATCTCAAAAAATCTAGATCCCTCAGAGCCACAAGGGCGGGAGACATAAACCTCGACACGGTTATTAATAGGACGTGCTGGAGGGATAGATTCATCACCCAAAGACTCCCTATGCTGTGGAACAAAATCCCAGTTTATGTGAGGCAGAGCACCTCGCTGGCCTTGTTCAAGAGGAATCTTGACCAATGGATGGGAGATCGTAGATACACCCCAAGGGTTACCTCAGTGTCACTGCTCGACAGAGGCACAGCAAAATAATGGGCATAGTTTCTCCAAACTAAAGGGGTGGCGTAAGCCACAAAACTATGGGCTAGGCTTATAAATGCCCTCGGGCAGATAGCCTAGTATGAACCTATGAACCTATGAAACCTATGAACCTATGAAAAACATTCACTGTCAGTGTCTGTTGCAAAAACAGTTCTACAAGTATAAAGCACAAACTTTAACCTAAAAGGAATGGAGATACAAGTGAATATAAGGATACCAAGTTTGAACATAGTGGCTTCCATGTTAACATGAGAAATGTGAATCTTTATCAGTGCTTTCACTGTAAAGATCTGCCCTTTACTTAACCTAAATTTGATAATCTAGAAAGTCCTAAACCAACATCAGCACTAATAGTTCTTGCAGATGTGAAACCATGATTAATGTTTAATCATAGCTAGATTTAGATCCAGGAGTCTGAAGTCTTGGGTGACGCCTTTTCATCCAAAGTGGTTAGTAGTACATGTGAAAGTCTCCTACTAGCTCCAAACCTTCCAGGGGCAAGTAGGTTATATCTTCATTTCCTATGTTCGGGACTCACCACTACTTACCTATTTGGTGAGTTGGCACTTCAACTTCACCTTTTTTCTGCAGGCAGGTCATTATATTATTATTTTTAATATTTGACTAAATAGAACATTTACAGCATACACCACAATATTACCTGAACAATTGCAACACTTCTGTGCAGGGTAAGAGTCTGCAATTATTGGCTTTGGAAAGGCTAAATGCATGCCGCATGTCAATATGGCTGTGAACAGCACATTTTAAATTAGGAAATTGTGCTCTGTGCAACATCATCTTAGCACTGCAGCAAGGATGATAGGAGGAGCATATCAGGACTGTATTACAAGGTAACAGCAGAAGAATCCTGGAAAACATTTAAGAGATGAGGAGGTGGTATCACTCCCAGAGCAGTACATGCAAGATTCTACAAGACTGAGAATTACACAAGCCCAGTGGTAAGCAGCTACTTTAACTTACCAATATGTGGTGGCAGTACATCCACAAAGGGGACGATAGCTAGATTTATTGTTTCAGGCTACTTCTTCACCTATGACAATGTTTCAATTGCATTTCAGTTGTTAATCTTTCAATAATAGTATTGTTGGTTTACAGCCATGGTATTGCTGTCTTATGTTTATGTGCTTTCGCAGTATGTACATTTACGTACATGTAATTATTTCTCTCACAACATTTCAATTAAGATTTTATTTATGATCATGGAATCACTTTTGTGGGTCATCACAGAGGGGTGTGCATCCAGTTTCCTGCATCTGGGACACTACCATTTTTCTCATGGTTGTATCTCTGCTATGAAGAGAGGCAGCAGCTACCTGGGTTGTCAGCTACAATGTAAGTTCATTAAGGATGAGGATCTATTAAATGAAAACAAGCAGTCTATTGCCTCTTAAACAAGGTCACATCTCTGAACTTTATGACTATTGGTGGCCTGTAGGACTGTTTCATAAGATATCGGTCACTCAGTTCTGGCCAAGACTATTACTGAATGCCTATTGCTTGACAATCTGTTTCTGAAGTGCTAGGTAATTACCAATATGTTAGTTGTTCAGTGGTGAACTTGATGAAAACTAGAAGATGAAGATTTTACTTCTAAAGATTGTTTGTTAGGGAAAGTGGACAGTTCTTCATTACCATTACTGAGTGTGAGTAGAATATATTACCTGAATTAGCAAGAGTAACCAGGCAACACTCCTGCACTTGTCCTTTAGAAAATTCATACAGCTGGTACTAGGTAGTATTGTGAAAGCAGAGACCACTGAACTGGTTGAAGCTATATAAAATCAAGAAAGTACAGTTGTACAAAGTTCTTCCCTATAAGTAGAGTGCGATTTCAAGTTTATCCTTCTAGAATAACTTATGGGTAACTGCACTTATTCCCAAGTACCTGACTTGAGTCATCTTTTCTCCAATGGGTATCAACCTCTCAGTCAGCCTATAGGCTAAATAACAAGGGCTGACTATATAAGCTCCAGGTAAAAGGAATACAGATCATTGAAGCTGTAGCTCTGAATTAAAATACTGAAATTTGGTAGCAGGACAGAAAAAAATGTGAAACGGCCACACCATCTTGGCTTTACATATGCAAAACAAAACACAGGAAGAAACCCTGTCATCATAACACTGATGACACAGCATCCCTTCGGAATACAGAGGGCCACAAATGTAGGCACGCGCTTGCTTTACATCTGTGTTACTCCACCAGCCAGGCTGTACCCCACCATCAGACCACCATTTCCATTCTTGTCTGTTAAGATATGTATGCCAGGCTGGATCATCTGATTTAATTAAACATTTTCAGGTCATCTGAACACCCAAACAAACTGCCAAGACAGCCAGGATTGCAAAAAAATGCATAAGAAAATCGGAAGTTGAAATCTTTGGTAATGGTGAGTGCGTCGCATGACTTCTACCTTTCACTGTTATGCCTCATGAATAATGATTTATGTATAGACCAACACAGATACATTTCTATATGAATAAAAGGAACACCACCTTCCACTATTAGTAATCAAATATTACTCATCAAGAGTACCTAGGAGTCTTCCAGGAATCTGATGGACATTTACTGGGAATCCCAAACTTTGCAACAACCATACAGAACATGCATAAAGTAGCATTAACAAGCCAATATGGGAATGGAACTGTTGCCAGTAGGGATGACTGCAAGAAGGGGATAAATAAAGTAGGCAAAATGGGGCTGAAATTTTTTGGAAAAAATTACCAATGGAACCAAGGTAATGGGAGCAATTAGAAAGGGAAAGGTAACAGAGTGGGTTAGGTTGGGAGGGTGGCCTAATGGTTAAGGTGTTTGCCTTACAAACACAAGATACAGGGTTTGAATCTCACAGGGGATAACTGGCTAGGCTTAAAATGGCTCACAAGGGCAGTTAGCCTAGTACTAAACTATGAGATTAAGCAGAAGTTTGGACCTTGTGTTAGTCTGCCTTCCTTAGTCATAAGACAGGCAGCAAATGCCAGAATAGCACAGGTAATCTGACAGCATAGTTACAGTAACATTACATTACAGTAACAATTCAAAGACAGCTCGCCGCTGTAATGAAGTTGGTCATTAACAACCACATTGCGCCTAAATCAGAAAAGAGCAGCCTCATCATTTCAGAAGGAATCATGCTATTTATTTATTTTATTACTTCCTGTCCATCACTGGTATCGACCCAACACCCCAGTGCCCCATCCATGCTAGATCTACTAGTGGGTTTATATATCGCCCCACAGCACAACTGAATCCACAAGCACAAAGCCACCAAAGTAGGGGGCTTCTCCGCCCCTAACTATATATACAAACTCTGAGATGGACTACAGTGGGGAAAAGAGCAGAGTTGTGGAGTTGGCCAACTACTTCATTTCCCTTGGAAAATGCAGAGAATAGTGGAAGTGGTTTTCGCTGAATACATGTCTATGAAGAGGTGTTCACTGAAGATAATGTTCGCCAAACTTATATAGATCCCTATCAGTCATCTTCTTGCCCTCCAAACATATTTAGGTATTGGTCTGGCCAATCAAGGATCCTAAGGGTGTCTAAGAGGCTAAGCATGTCTTTGCATGCCCTTGCAGTGATGTAATTCAGTCCACGGTGGTTAAGCAATGTGGGCAAGTGGCGCATCCACAGCAGCTCAGCCAGGCCCACCTCCCACATTTTCACTAAGTTAGTCACACGAGCTGCTAAATGAAACAACTGAGTTGTAATCTGTTTTTTATCCCTCTATGCCACTGGGATGACATTAATATGAGCAATCAGAAACAGGATTTCACTTCATTAGGACACTGGATTTTGAAATTGGTGAAGTAGGCCTAGTGAGGAAATACAAGAAGACATTAGTAACTGCACTGTACTGAGCATGCATGGATGGTAGCAATGAGGACAGAGAAACTGCTGTCTATGGATGTGAGAAAAGCACAATGGCAGGACACTCATGCCTGGCCATGGGTGGGGGCACACCAGTGGCAAACACGCACAGACAGCAAGATATACCAACACAAGTGCATGATGTCCCTGCACATTTCGTAAGGCATGGCAATGCCTTTTATAGGGGAAAGACAGGTTGAGCTGTGTGTTACAGGCATTCAATGCAATGATAAAGGAATGGGTGCAGCAACAAGCCTGAATCTGCAATATATAGAGGAAAGGGGTGAGAAGTGTCACAGCATAACAAAAGACAGATAATTGGACACCTGATGCGGTTGAAGGAGTAGTGTACAGTCATAAGGGACATACACAGTCAGCCATGTGTACAGTAATCTACATGTATAATCCTGAAATGCACATAACCCATCATTGGCACACAAGAAAGGCAACAAGTTGAAAGTTCACAGCCCAGGAAACTGAAGTTGTGCATGCATTCTGGCCAAAGGTAATGCCAACAAGCCTTTTTCAGATCAGTGCATCAAAGGGACTATTAAAAGTCATCAGCACTAAGAGTGGTAACAGGAAGATGCACAAACTTTGGCAAAGGTTAACCTACATAATACTGCATGCAAAACAACAAAGCATGTGACATTGCATAGTTATCATTGTTGTTGGTCCACTTCATATGATGAACAGGTCTCTGGTTGAGTGGTTCCTGGTGTCCCTGTAAAGGGAATGGGGAAGAGAAAAGGACTCTCATACCACATGATGGCCTGGATATAGGAAATGAGCTGCTGGCAACAGTGCCAGTGTCTATAAAGGGGTACACAAAGTTAGTGTCATTATATTGCCATATAGTATAGTACAATGCAGTGCAGTGCACGTGAGAGGACATGTTCAGCAAGTGTTTTTTTTTCTTTATATATGTCCTCTAGTCAACAATCGTAATGGCTTCAGAATAAGATATACAGGCTTCCATATGATATTCATACAGATTCTGTCATTTGACAACATACCTGCCTGTGATGGATTTGATTAATTACAGTGCTGTGAAACCTGTACTGTTTTTCTGCACATTGACAGGCTCTACTAATGGAAGTTCCAGCATAATGGGAACCACTCACTGATGTCAGGTCACATGTGGCTGATAGTGATACCGTGCACATGAAACATTAATAGTGGAAGTCTGACACATTCATCATGTGAAAGAAGCTTGATGAAAGAGATGTTGATTCACCAGCCTCACTTATATTATACAGATATTCTAGAACTTGTGAGCCCACCCAGGCTGCATAGTAGTCCGCTGCTCAGATGGTATCCATTAGCAGCACTGCCTTGTATGTATGTAGAAAATGACAGAAAAAGACAGTGGTGGGCAGTCCCAACATGATTCCAAGTCTGCACCTAACCTGGATGCAACATTAGGCATCAGGCACGTGGGCAGGTTAGTGATCCATGCTGAAACAGCAGTTACCCACAGAATTCTGGTGTTATGGAATGTGCTGTGTGAACTGTAGGACAATATACAAAACCTACATGGTCTGCAAGATGGCATTTAGCACTTGGACAGTGACGCTGAGCACATAGAAGGAGCAGCTGGTGTTGTTCCTTTCACTGGGGCTACCATGGCATCCATTGGTGCATCAAAGTGTCAAATGGTAACTATCCTCTGGTGTGCTTTTGTAGGTCTGTGCATGGTCATTGAAAGGTCCGTATGTGAGGAGGCTGATCACACCCAGACCACTGTCTGCTCTGACCATGCAGACCAACACACTTGGCCATGGCTGGTTTTGCACGTTTCCACCAATGCTCCTCTGATTCCACTGTTAGAAAACCGCAACAGCCTGTATGCTCTCACTGCTGTAGTTTTATACCATCCTTATTCCCTGTAGGCAGATGGAGTACCACTAGTACACATGGCCATCACACTTCTTACATCTGTTCCTGTAGTTGTGCCATTCCTGCCATGAACTGCATCAAGACCCAAGATCTCAGGCTACTGTAGTGTACACAACTAATGTTCACAACACAGTAGCTCCACCCACATATAGACAATGCAGTTCCTGACTCCGAAAAACCTGCTACCAGACTGCATGGCCACCACAATCATCTTCCTTGACACTGGCCTTTATAATAACCTTGTTGCCATCTGTCAGTACCCTCCCCCCTCCACGTCCTGCCCACTCCTTTCCCTGAATGGGTAAAGTAATATCTGATGCACACCATGATCATTCCATGTATTCTACTCCATAAGTGGAATTTCAGATTGCATGTATCATTTTATTCTGTACTGTCTGTGCCAAGGCCCATGGCTGTGACCATTCACTTCTTTGTCATTGTCATGATTCATATTGAACTCACATCTGCATCACATATGGCCCCCCACTGCAGCCTATTCCCCATCTGATTGGTTGTCCTTGACTGCTGCTCCAACAGGTACAGTAGACACTGCTAAGTTGATTCCCTGCTACTGCTTAACTTTCATCTGCACAACCATATCATGTAATGGGGTGCATGCTACAAGTTTCTGTCTGCAAGTCTTGTGCAAATATTGCCATGCCCTACTAGATAAAGCTGGGCAGAAGTCTCCATTATATTAGCTGAATACTTATTCCACAATGTTGTATGCCACTGAATGCACAAAAACATATGTCATCTCTGACACCCTGGGGGCCGCAGATGACAGTAATCATCTGTGATGCCAGTGCATATCCAGAATCCCTAAAACATACCATAGTAACACTATTGCATACAACCTGTTACCTGGTTGCATGGTCGGTGGATATAGTAGGTTGTATGCACACCTACATATATATCTACAGAAAAGATGACCTGGGAAAGGTCATTATGCTTGAATTATTGGCAGAGGTCAGAAATGTGAAAGATAAAAGAATCATTAGTACTACCTGGATGGCATACAGACTTGTGTGCATTGCAAGTAGGCCCTTCCTGTTTAATCATCTGTCACCCTAAGGACTAGGGGAGTATTGATAGCAATAAGTGTGCAATCATTGACTGCTAGAACTTGAAAAATGGACAGTGTTGTAGAATGCCTGCACAGTGGTGGTTCTTTCTTATGCAGTCCTGGGGAACAATATACCCTTCTTCACAAGCTGCAGGATAATGCCAAGAACAGGTATAGGATATGCAAGGCTGGTGTTTAAATTCCTTCTGTGCCCCTATAGGTCATGAAAAGTCTCTGTAGCTATGATAGTTAAAACTACACATAACCTAGTGTCCGGTGTATGAACAGTCCATGCCTTACCCTGGATTCTGCATGAGGGGGGACTCAGTGTGACAAGCTTACAGTATCCATATCTGCACAGAAGCGGTCTATAACCTGTTCAGCCAAACAATGGAACATTAGGTACTGCCAAGTATTTTGTGATGTGAAGGTCCCCAGAGCATGCTCCAAGAGAGGGCTCTAGAACATGCGCTGCCCTGCTATAAATGCTACTGTTGCATACATTTTAGTGTCCTGTACACAAAGATTCCCTGGCATTCAGAAGACACAATTGTGATGGTGCTGCATGATTGCTTAATTTTTGAATCTTTCTGGCATCTTTAATGGCATCACTTACATATTAGTTGTCCCTCATATATTTAGAACCTCATTCCATATAGATATAGTGCCATTTGCAAGTTCTGGATATTGCGTTCTCATAATGTAGCTGCATTATTTGCATCTCCGAATTGCCTCCTCTGCAGACATTTCCATTCTCAATATTTTCCACAGCACAATGCACTGTTTATGAATTGCACTCCCAAACACAAACTCCAAGCACCAGCAAGGCAAACATACTACAGAGTTAGAGAAAGTTTGTAATAGCGCTACCTGATGAGGGAACCTAGCACATGAAGGAATCACCACAATATTCCACTACTTAACAGTGGCAAACACTAGAGGTATGTACAAAGAAATCAGGAAAAAATACTGTCTTTTTTTCTGTACACAAGTATAACACAAAACACACTTACTTTCAAGCACCTACAAGATAAGTCTATTACAGAAGAACTACAAGTTATGTCATCTGATATTGCAGGCGGGGAACAAGCAACATAAACACTTACTTCTTCCCAACAAAAAGAAGTGGGAGGAGTATTTAGGGGGGAAGCAAAAAGGGAGGGGAATATGCTTTAACAGCAAATTAGCAAGCAAAAATGCCACCCACACAACTCCTTCTGAAAGCAGCAGTAGTACATGAAATTCAAACTAAAGTTTATTTTGCACCTACTAGAGCTGGAGAAACAGACACGTTTCCATATTACCTGGTGGCAAATAGTGGAAGACTCACAAACCAGGACTGAGACACCTTGATTTTCTTTTTAACCCAAAACATACAGACCAAGTGCTTATATGGTCAATACTCAGGTATAAATGATAGGTCACTCTTCACAGACCGTGTGGAGTAGATGGGTGCTGATAGTACAGTTATGTAGAATCTTACCATAACACTCAAAATCCTTCTCTTCACTGTTGCAGTATTCACAGATGGGATCTCCAGCCAAGGATAGTCCATTGGCCAGCCAGTATACCAAAACCTTCAGGTCTTATAGGCACTGTACTTTGCACATATGCTCCCTAGAGCATAAAAATGACATATGGATGAAAATACTCAGAAATGAATTACCTCAGGAGGAACAAAATACCCCAATGGGCAAAGGAGAACATGCACATCCAGAAGGAAAATATCACAGTGAAAAAGGAAGCAAGGACCCCCTTAGCCAAGAAGGAAACAAAACACAGGGGAAGAGCTACAATAGAGAGGGACAGAATACTACAAAAGAGGGCATCTACTGTTATGGTAAGATTTTACACAAATGTACTATGTCCTATATTACTGTTGCAGTATTCTTCACTGAAGGGAGTACAAGGGCTAAGAGAAAGACTGGGAGAAAAGCCCTCCACAAACCCATGCAGGATATCCCTGGAAATGACATCCAGTTTATAATGCTTAGTGAAAGTATGAACAGAGGACCAAGTAGCAGCCTCAGGAATGCAGCTGGTGTCCAAACCCTTGAAAAGTGCACCGAAGAAGCAACCTCCTTTATAGAATGTGCCTTTACAGACAAAAAGCCATTTTCCATGAAAAGAACAAAAGGAAATGTCCTTAGAAATTCAAGAGGAGATGGTTTGCTTTGAAACAGCTAAACCCAAAGTCTTAGAATGAAAAGAATTGTGAATAACCTTAGCTTTATCAAACTATCTGAGCTGTCCATGCAGTTCCAAGGAGTGGAGAAGCTTCTCACTGGCTGACTGCAGAGAAGGAAGTTGAATAGATTAAGGCATAACTCATTAATCACCTTGGGCATAAAAGGATTAGTACAAAGAGGCACAGAGTCTCTGCAAAAAGCTTACAAAGGAGGAATAGCCATAAGAGCCTGAAGTTCAGACACACTCTCTGCAGAAGTGTCAGCCAACAGCAGAACAGTCTTCCAAGTGCAAAGCTGCACAGAAGCTGAACTAGCAGGTTCAAAAAGAGCCCAAGTCAATTTTTCAAGTACAAACTTGAGGTCTAAAGAAGGAGGAATAAGTTTTCTCTGGGGCCTGATATGAAGAACACTTTTAAGAAACTGCTCGACTTCAAACCGAGTGGACCTTTCTCCTTCCTCCGTCCCTATATAGTTAGCTATGGCAATCTACCCATATAGATCAGGCCACTGCAGCAGTGATCAATACAGGTTACAGTTGTGTAAGTAAACTTACCCTAACAGTAGATGTTCAGATGATCATTGCTGCAGTAGCCACTCCCTCCCTGCTTGTATTTTTGGTGTCTTTTTTTGTGTCAGGGTGTGGACATTTATTTATTTTTTTTGTTATTCCTGGCATTGTCCTTTTTGGGCCCAGCCTTCCTCTCTGCTGGAGAGAAACCTCTGAAGGGATTTGTGTCAAGACATGTCTTTTAGTCAGTTCATCTCGAAGCATTTCAATCTGGAAACTCCCTACCAGGAATGGAATCTCATACGGTGCAGGTAAACTAGCTTCTGCACTCAAACCTGAGTCAACCCAGTCTCTCCCCCTGTCCCTGCTGGCAGACAGTGTGCGGTGAGTCAGGTTTGTGTGCAGTAGCAGGTTTACCTGCATCATATGAGATTCCATTCCTAGTAGGAATTTTCCTGCTGTACAACTGCGATTTTTTTCTTCCTGCACTAGTATGTTAACACTGCATAGTGAGCAACATTCTGGCAGGGAAGCAGTGGGATCCTTTGCACAGTCTGCTACCAGCGTCTCCTAAATAATCCCATTGTACTGGTTTTGAGAGTTGCATATAATTGGGGGGGGGGGGGTAAATTTCATAGGGTTAGATACTTGGAAGTTCTATTGGCACACAATGAAACAAAACCACAATCTGAGTATGAGGTCTTTTGTGATTTCAGAATTGTGTGTGTCATTCTATGCTCCTGCATTTTATGATATAAACAGTTTATAAATTCTACCCAAAGGCTTGCTTTCATACCATTGCATTTTGGTGTTAAAACAGTTTAAAATATTAAAAATGATGTGGGTGTACTTAATTATCCGTGGAGCTACACTGTACCATCCAATGAGCTGCAGTCAGAACAATCTGTACAAGGCTCAGAAATGCTTCAAATACCCATAATTAGGCAGATTCATGCAAAAGTTTTATTACCCAACGACTTCTAATAAGCCTGCAACTAATTCAGATGTTCAGAAAAGTACAAAACTGCAGCAGCACTCAGTCTCAAAGCAAAATTAAACTAGGAAATAAAGGAGTAAAACAGTATTAAGACTGAAATAAAATGTTTAATTCACGTTTGGATTATGGGAGCAGTTTGGCAGCGCAGATTTATCCGCTAAGGTGTGCATTCTTCTCACAACTATGTTATTTTCTTGCTCGGTTTTCAGTCTATATCCCAAACAGCTTAACTTGGTTAAGAAATGATTTTTGCTCTCTACAGCTGAATGGTATGTCACATTAATTACCTCCAACAAAAATAAAATGGTCATTCTGATGGAGAAAATACTGATTTGTAATTTAAAAGTAAGCAACACCCATTGTCTGTCATTACTTTTAAGTAATCCAGTTAATCTTTTACAGGTATTTCTACATACTTATGGAGTGGAAGAATAAAATAGTGAGTCAGCTTTAGGAAATGTGATCTTAAGTTAGACATACCAAAGTTTTCTGACATTATAAAACCTGCAGACCTTCATTTCATGAAACTTAGCAATCAACTGCAATATGACAACTAATTCTGTACAGCCAGTTTAGGCAGTAGTTACAAGATTCTCTTCTCATATACTTTCATAGAATTTTAAACACATTAAATATACTGACACAACATACAATGTAATAGAGACAAAAGTACAGATTGTGTAATTATATTTATGACTCACTTGTAATTAAAAAGCAAATTGAACAATAACTTTTCAAAATACAAAGGCCTACATCTCAAACTATATACCGAAAATCTGTTACTTTTTTTCTTCCTATCCCCAGTTCCCCAGCCGCCACTCCTTTACTTAACTTTAACCTTTCTGTACCACGTCCACAAATCTCATTATCCTCAAAGCCACACAACACATTCAAGCACCTCCTTTTAGGTTAAACATTCTACTAATAATTTCACTCCACTCACGACAAGCACAAGTCAAAGCACATCCTCAGACCTCTGATCAGAAGCATAGCTGGTCTGTTCCATGTACTGACAGGCGCACTGGCCAGACACCAAATGTACACACCCCTCCTGTCTTCCTGCACCAGCTCTTCAGTGGAGGTCTGCGATCTGGGGACTGGTGCTCCTGAAATGCAAGATTGACCTAGTCAAACAGGGTCCTGTTTGTTTACCATTCCTCCTCAGCTGAGGGACATTTAAAAAAAATTCCATGATAAAGTACCTGGGGCTCCTGAAATGTAGGAGCTAAAGAGATCCCATTTTTGTGTCTTATCCCTAAACTACCTCCTTCAGATTTTACTTCAAAAAGAAAAAAATGTTTTTCTTTGAAACTGTATCAAATTGATTACTTAGGACAACACAGGGAGAGCTACAGCACTCAGGTTTGAGTGCAAATGCAAAACAATCCTTAAAAGCCTGTACGTGATCAGGATAGGATGGTTAAGGTCGAGCCCCTAACACTTGATGCCTATGGCAGCTGCCCCTTTGCCCCACTCTAGCTACACTACTACCTTTGATTACCACCTGCTGACCCACTACTATAATATTCTTGACCTCGGCCTTAGTCTAATATTCATGCTCATATATTACTTTCTACAACCACCTCTCCTCCCACCCAACATATTACTAGCTTGGCAGCATTAAAAATGGTTTCTGACAACACTACAGATATTTTCTATCTCACTTATTTCCTGCATTTCCATTCTCAAATCACCTTATTTCTCTCATTACCACATCAATGGCATCATCTATAAAACATCAGTCAAGTTACCAACCCTCGCCACAAAGTCAGACACTAACATATGCACTTCTTAATGTGAAAAGCATTAGAAATCAAGATGGCATGTTTTTTTCTGAGATTCCACTCCCCGATCTCTTTGGAATAGGCATAATTTCTTGCCTAGGTATATTTATTCAATGCCTGGCCAGGTACAGAACTTGTAGCGAGTTTTATGTTTCCACACAAATCCTCTTAATATCTCAGTTATTCTCTGGCCCCAGGTGGTTACCAACTAAATTTCAGTCATGTCCCCTCAGCAATTATACCTGATCATTCTGTATCTGCCACCTCCTGATTCATTCAACAAATTAAAAAAACTATTTGATTTGATATGTGGAAGTATGGAATGGAGTAAACATTATACTGAATGGCTTTAACCTAAACTTTCTGGGCCCAATAAAGCATGATTTGACCAAATTCCTTGCAGAATTCCACCTATTCCAATTAACTGACACTCCAACTAGACCAAACCCCAAATCTAACCACTATTCACTTCTTGGCCTCACTACAAACCATCCCAGCAATACCTCCTCAATCTCCCATTTACCCACCTATATTTAGTGATCACTGCCCCGTCACATTCTCCCTACTAAATCCGCAAGGCCAATATCCCCTCAGGCTGATCCCACTCCGAATTATGCACCCTCATCTCAAAGCTTGCTACTATTGATTGTTCCTAATACTGTCCTCTTCTAATATTAACTTTGACATCAGTAAGCTAACAGACTTGCTACTCTCACTTTCCAGTGATAATAAAAGATACTGAAAGAACCCAAACTTTGAATGGCTCCCTAAAGAGAAAGAGCATAAATCCCTAATGAAACTATGGGATGAAGCCTAGGAAATATGGAAATAACTCCCACTCCCAATAAATTATTACAATACTCTAAGTAACTTGACCAAATGGGTCACCCATAGACTCAAAAGCCAAACAACTGATAGTTAAACAAAACTCCATTCAACTGTCTCCTAAACATTGCTAGCAGGAAGACCAAATGTGACTATCCTCCCTCAATGAATAATCAAATCAAGGATGCATAGTCTGCTCATCTTGTAATCTTTTGGATTTCTTCAGAGAATTCTCAAGCTTTCCCACACTCACCTACCCACAATGCAACTATACAAAGACAGCCTAATCCTCCATTTTAATTCCACTGTTTTTAAATTGCCTATAAGCAAATTTTACCTAAATGTGATCCAATGGATTCACCTCCTGTACTTAACAGTATCTGCCCTTGGTTCTTGTAACAGTGCAGAAATTTTATGACCACCCCCTTTAACTCACAATCAATACTATTACAAATTCGGAAATCCTCTTTTTTTCAAATAAACCAAGAACTCTTGTTGCAGTCATTTGTGTCCCATCTCCATCTTAACCAGCCTTGGTAAAATTCTTGAAAAAAATCATATATAACCAACTCACCTACATAAATACCTCCTGCTCTCCATCAGACAGCATGGATTTTGGCTGGTAGGAGCCCAAAGACTGCACTATGATACCTGACTGATCTTAAGTAATATGGATTCTTTAGTTACAAAACATTGAATCATGCAATAGTATCAGAGCTGATCCCCAAAAACTTTCTATCCAACCATTTGTTTCAACTGAATATAGGACTTGGTCTTTACATCATTTCCCTTATTGACTTGGGAGTCCCACAGGACACCATTCTAGTGCCTCTTCCATTCTTAATTTTCATTGACCGTCCAGTAGACCTGCCCCAATTACCACTACTTATTTATGTAGAAATGGTCATCTGTAGTTCCCTCAGATCAGACAATTGAAACACTCCTTCAAAAAGGACCTTCTTCAGTAACAGCACTGGTTACACTAACTACTGCTCAAAGCAAACAAAATCCATCTTAATCAGCACACATAAAAATCTGCCATCATTTAATTGACTGTGACGATTCCATTGCACATAGCACCTCCTTCAGATATTTGGAGACCCTGACCCTGGCTAGACTAATCACTAAACGTCCATGAAAACATAGAAAAGATGAATGTCAAGAAGTCTATTCTTCTAAGCCAACAAAATATCTCAGTTAATTTCACATACTACAAGGGCTGCTATAGCAAGAGGTATTGTCTTTGCTCAGTTTGATTGGCTTTGCCTCTGTCAAAATCCTGCCACCCTTCAGACCCTCTAATAAAATATGTAGATTCATCTCTAACTTTCCTTATCCAAATCTCCATTGAACACCACTGCCTTATTCTTTCAAATGCCAAATGGCTTCCAGGCCAAGACAGATTTTCCTGGTTTCTAACTCTTGAAATACTTTGCTAGACACACACACCCCTCTCTCTTCCAAACTTTTTAATGCCAGTCAGAGCTATAACCCAAGATGCCAAACCAAAGACTGTACTCTATGAGACATTTTTTTCCTCTAAACTGGCCCAAAAGCTATGTCAGTGACTTCTTCCTAATTTAACTGATCAGAAAAAAATTAAGTATTGTATGAACTGTGATCTGAAGAGTAAACAGTTAAATGCAACTGCCCGTCTAAAAGCCCTTACCTAAACCAACAGCTCCAACTGTGCAGTACTTTTACGTTCCACATACCTGAGCCACCTGATTAGCTCACTTATCCTAAACTGATTCTGCGTATCACACTATTAATGCTCCAAACCCACTTTGTATAATGTAGTCCCCTCATTCATTATACTGATCTCTGTCGGCCTTCCTTACCTACCTACTATTGCCTGCATCTCTACCTTAGTCCCCTCGTTCATCGTACTTGTCTCGGTAGGCCTTCCTTACCTACCTATTACTGCCTGTATCTCTACCTTAGTCCCCTCGTTCATCATACTGGTCTCTGTCGGCCTTCCTTACCTACCTACTATTGCCTGCATCTCTACCTTAGTCCCCTCGTTCATCGTACTTGACTCGGTTGGCCTTCCTTACCTACCTATTACTGCCTGTATCCCTACCCTAGTCCCCTTGTTCATCATACTAGTCTCTGTCAGCCTTCCTTACCTACCTACTATTGCCTGTATCTCTACCTTAGTCCCCTCGCTCATCATACTGGTCTCTGTCGGCCTTCCTTACCTACCTACTATTGCCTGTATTCCTTCCTCGCTTCCTACTTTATTTCTCTTCTCCCCATCTATTCCACTTAACTGTACAAATAGTTGGTTTGTTAGATCTGTGCGTATATTGTCAATTTTCTATTCTTATTCATAAATGTCAACCATGATTATTTATATAGTATATGTAGATATGACCTTATTGAAAAAAAAAAACAGAAGGTGAAGTTCTTAAGCATAAAGTGAACATGTTTAACTATCATACACCTAAGACCAAAAAATACATTTTGAGCTAACAAAGGGATTTGGAATGCTTGTTGAGCATGGTGACTCACTGGTAAAATTCATCAATCCAGATAAATCAAGATACATCAAAATGCATTTTTAAATCAAATTGTAAAATACCCAGTGTGAAACTGCACAAGTGAATTATTCAGCCCTTTAGGTTGTGCTGCAGACAGTTCCCAGGACCCCATCTCCTCTCCCACAAGTAAAGAAATGTTACCTTGAAGTAAAATGAATACAGAGTGGTTTATATACCTGGACATGGGCTCCCCACCCATGGCCACACTTACAGTTAAGCAATTATATCAAAACTATTTTCTCTATTAGAACATTTTTGATTAAGTCATTAAACCACTTTCATGAAAACAGATTTATGTTTAACATATTTATTAGTAAATGGTCATACACCAACTATTGACACAATATATTCAAGGAAAAAGAAATCAGAAACCAAGTTACATAATTACATTGTTGTCTATCAGATGGGAGTAGCTACAGTACTGTAGCATTAAGTTTCCCTAATCTCCATGCCAATATCCTTGCAAAGTTTTGAGTTTTGCAGGCTTGTTAATTTTTTTCTGGACTTCCTTCTGATAACTTCATATAAAGAAAAATATTCAAGCTTCTATTTAAATTCTCATCATTAGCTATGCATTATTTTAAATAAAGATATTGAATCTAAAATATATATTTATGTTACAATACAATTTAAATAAATGACAAGTCAAGGTAAATCTCTTGTCTATATAGGTCATCACAAAAGCTTGAAGAGGCCAATTTGGAATAGTCCTTAAGCCGCAGACAAAATTCCAGAAGCCCAATGCACAATAAGCAAATGGCTGCACACTATTACTCTAGCTGTGTCCCAGAAATATTACATCCCAAGGTGCAAAACACAGAGCAAAGGCAATCAGCTCAGTCACCTAAGAGACTTCGCTCTTAAGGATAAAGGCATAAAAGACCAACTCTAAGATTGTGAATGTTATAAGGGTCACAACAGAGAGTTTTGTCTTGCCTCCACAAATGGGGTTGATAACCGGACAATGAAGTGCCAGTAAAAAGCTGGCCAACAGAGTTCTGCACCACCTATAACTGGTTAATATGAGCAACAGAAAGTGTGATGTAAAGGGAACTGCAATAAATTAAGAAACTAAGGCATGAGTGAGCATACAATAGTATCAAGTGCATACATTCAAGCAATATTTCTTACAAGCAAACAGGATTATTCGACAACTGTTATTTGCTACAACCCTGTCTGAAACTATATTTGCAATTTACTACCTACTGATTGCCACAATAGAAGAGAAATGCAAATACAGTCCAAATTAGCCTGATTGCTAGCTGTCATATTAGATTCACAATTGTGCAAATTGTGCCACTGCTATTATTAAACTATTTGCAACTGCTGCTTCAGTCTCAGTGCCATAGTGCTCTTCTGTATTTGCTTACAACCATCTGCTGTTGTGGCACTAAGCTATCATCTTGTACTGCATCACTTGTTTTCAGTCCAACTGTATTTACATACTGGTACTACTTGCTGTATTATCAATCTTGTTGTATAAGCTGAAATCGACTTTAAATTGCAATAATTCAGACTTCCAACCTCAGTTCTCTAGTTGCATTGCCCTGCTAGGTCAATATCTGCAAATGGCTGCACACTATTACTCTAGCTGTGTCCCAGAAATATTACACCCCCCCCCTATCCAGCCAGATACAATTTTCCTGCAGGATTTCATCTATTCTTCATTTAATTAGGAAGCTTTTAATGCCACAAAATGTATGTGCAATGTCTACTAGATTACATAAATGCTATCATTAGACCACCTATTTCACATACCAACTAAAGGCTCAAAAATATTGGCCCTCATCCTCACAAATAGAACCCCAATATTCTCTGCACATGTAGTTGCTACATCAATGATCAAATCTGACCAACACTCATCAATATTGAAAGTTAAGGTGAAAGCAGATCTACCAAGAGACTCTTTTGTTTTTTTTTTTGGTTTTTACTCAAAGAAATTTTTATTAAAATTTTTTTCATATCTTCAAATAGATGGAACCATAAATAGTGAAACATGAAACATAAAAATAATCAACTAGTCAACTATTTACAAAAGAAACTATATACAATTGCGTAACCCTTTTATTTTAGAGACGACTCAGAGACCAGCATATTACAGCTTAATGATGACTTAATGGGATTTAAGCACCCTCCTGCCTTGATGACAGTATCGCGTACACACTACCACGTTCAGAGTTTCTATCCTCATGTAAATGTTTGCACCGAGGCATTGCTCCCCACGAAAAGCAAATATGTTAAGTTCAGGAACAATGCACTATGGTAGAATCCTAGTATACACAAACTATACAAAAGGAAGAAACTGTCCACAAGAGCATAACGCAATACCCAAACCAATAAACATGAGCAGAGAGAGAAATATGGCAGTTAGAAGCAAAATAAACACTCTATAAACATAAATATGAACTTAAAATTGCTGCGTAAAAGACAAACACAAAGCTCATTTTTCTAACTGTTAGAAACTTGATAAAAAAATACCCAGCACTACATTGAGTCAATACAAATCACTACCACATACTCATGCCCAGAGGACATAGATATCAATCACCTGATAAGGGTTGTAAAGTAGAACTAACTATCTCATTCTAATCACCCCCTCCTACACATGTTAGTATACCCACACCACCTCAGATCATGTTAGAGCTAGTTTTGTGGGCACACTCAGGGGTCAAAGAACACCAATTCCGTGAGTCCACTCCTAAAATCATTGTCTCTGCCTCTCCATTGAATTCACACCCAAGGTCTGGGGAACTGCTATAATCATTTCACTCCATTAAGGAGGACCCACCACTGACTCTGTAAATTATAGACAAATAATCCTGGCCAGCCTTATCTGTCAGGCAATGGAGCACATCATTATGTAACTTGTAAACAAGGTAATTGGCAGTCCATAGTCCCTTGACCCAAAACAGTTTGGGTTCAATAAATGCAGATCCTGTCTCAATCGTAATGAATTTCATTTGGCAAATCATGGAGTCATTGGATGAAAGCAAACTGGTACACACCTTTCAACCCTTCGCATTCTGACATTATCAACAAATTATCCAAGCTAAAATATAACCTCCATGTAACTCCATAAATAGTAAATTGGATCACTAAACACAACCCATCTGTTAGTGTAGAGAGTAAGCTGTCATCATAAAGGTCATTATTAGTGGTGTCCCTCAGGGATCAGTCCACAAGTCACTTCAGTATTTACTTTTCTGATGTTAAGGCTGATATCAATGGCCTGTGGCTGACTGCAAACTTGGGTTTCAAACATCCTAGATGACTCAAACAGGAAGACCCAACTTTCAAATAAATAGTGCCAGGATCACAGTCTTAAACTAAATGCCATGGAATGTCGGACAGTGTCTTTTGGTAATCATGTTTAACCATGCACCAAGTATATGGATGACACCCAAGTGAAAACTGACAGTTGGACACCCCTGCACTTTCATGGGCAATGAACTGTCCTTGTCTACCATGTATCTACAGTCATTAGGAAATATTTATTTCTATCTAGCCATATCTAGGCTAAACTAATGACCAGAGCTATATGTTTTCTATCAGGGGAAGTCACGGCCCATAATTGAATATTATACCCCTTTATGTATGCACCTCTCTAGATAACTGACTCAACTTGAAAGACCTCAGCATTTCCTCAAAGAAATTAAAGGGCATATGTTCCATTGAATATTCAGACCACTGTCAAGCACTTATTCATTTCTTACAGATTTTTGAGGGAGGACCTTTGTCTTGCCTACAGAACCTCAAAGGATGCAGCTCTAAGTAACCTACATATTCGCAAGACCACTCACCTTAAATATTAACTTGAAGGAAACAAACTTCTATCATGGCACAAATGTAACCTGCTGGTAAGACAGATATTTTTCCCCCCAAAAATCTTTTTTTATAAATAGAATTCAGCCAAATGTTAAGCAAAGTAGCTGCCACACCCTCTTCAAATGCAACCGGCTAGGGAACTGTAAATTCAATGCTGACATGGCCCTTGAAGACCTCATTGAAACAGGAGGAAATTAGATAGAAGTTACTTTGTGTTGCAAGTTAGTGATAAAAAGGGATCTTGAAGCTAGGCTACAAATGATCTAATTGGTCATCAGTCTAGTGAATATAAACTACACAAACAATTAAGACTTTGACATTGGTTTTGTTGTAAAACTGCACAAAGTCAAACTAAATACACTAGAAAAGATGGGCAGCATCAGCTAATGAAAATAACCAAATCAAAAGCTATTTTTATAAACAGAATTTATACCAATTAATATAATATAAAAGCAATAAAACATTGAAAAAAAAATATTGACCATTTTAAACGGTCATCAGCAACTCTCCGTTTTTTAAATTTTCCTGTATGAGGAGGAAACTCAGTTCCCAGTATAAATATGTAGGCTGGTAAAATCTCTGAAATTCTAAAAATACAAAGTTTATAGATGATGCTAAACACCCCAAGCAAAATAAGTAGAAACCATGCAAATTAAAAACTCCACAGCTGCTTGGTGACTTGAAAGGTTCAAGGTAACTTTCAGTTCATATGATAGAAACAAAGGCCCATACTAGATCAAGCAAAAATAAACCATAATATTTTTAAAGCCACTTTATTACTTTAAAACTCATGGGCAAACTTCCAGTCTCACAAATAGAATAGGTTATAAAATGGTCATAATCTACATCTGCTAAAAATCCAAGAGAATTCTCCAGGGCAAAAACAAATTCTCAAATGAGAAATAAACCATTGTAATCCAAAAGACAACTGCAAGCAATGCAGCACAGATAAAACGAATAAGAGCTGCAAACAGCAGCACAAACGGGACTTGTCAGCTTCAGAATAATTCAAGATGCCTCTAAAAGTAAGACAATTTGGTACAAGCAATCACAATGGTCTTAAATAAAACAGACCTGAGCTAAAAGAAACAAAAAAGTCAAGAGATATAGCTCAGACTGTCTTTGGATACTATATCACCTAAGAACAAGCTCCAGTCATTAAACAGCCATGCCTATTTGTATAAGAAATTACTTCTAGACCAGTAATAAGCCAAAAGCATATTCATAATGAAAGCAACATTGTTAGAGCAAGACCATGGTATGTAATTGTAAATATGTAGCAGAGGTGTGACTGAGCATGCAACAGCGTTCAGGTAAGCAGCATGTTCATTCAATAGAGATATTAACAACACAAATGAAAAACAGCCAATAAGTGCATGTAATGGTAGCATTGCAATACTAACTTTAAACAGCTTAATAATGCTGGGAAAACAAGCTGATACTTCCAGAACACAAGTTTTGACACTTTAATAGAAACAGCACAAACAGTGCAAACACCACTGACAGAAGAATAAAGCCCATACTCAGTGCGTGTATGTCTGTCTGCCCTCAAAAGTTACAGTCCCAGTCAAGGTAGTCTCTCACACACAGGGACACAGCAGAGTCAGATGGTCATATCATATGCAGAGGCATGGGGCATTCATCGAGTAAACTTCAAATCCTTGCTCATTATTGGGAATTTGAAAAAGGCTTGGTCTTAAATCACAAAAATTTGGTCTGCCAGCATGCAAATGGTGGTCATCTCCAACTAGCTTAACCCTCAAGCTCTGCAAACAAATGGGCCATAGGGCTCTTGTCTGTATAGAAACAATTTGTATAGCAGGTGAGGGCAGGGTTCTATGGCCAGTGTAGGGTGCCTGGACAAAAAGAGCACATGCAATAAAACAGTGATGACCATTTGTTGCCATTTTGTCCATACCCAAACTGTAGTATTTACACATTTTCATATTTATAACTTACATAAAACTACCAAGGTCTTTAGTTATCAACTGCCTACAGTCATTTAAATTTTGGTAGAACCTGAACCATCACTTAGTTTACTGCATCTTAAAATGAAGCATTGCCAAAACTGAGGATAAGAAAAACATTCTTGCTGTCATTAGTAAATAACTTGTTGCTATTTTATAGCCTAAAAACTTATTGAAAGCTTTGTCTATTTGCCCCAGTGTGCAGCTTAGGCGCATCTTAGCCTGGCAGTAGACAGATGTGCAAGCCATCATGTCTCTGCATTTTCCTCTCCACCCTTACTGGCCATTCTGACAGCCATCCAGTGTCCCACATCATATGCAGTGTCTAACAGCAATCCAACTCAACCCAGTCCAATGCCCAAATTTGAGTCAGGGCTAGCAAGGATCGCAAGGCCATTCTGAGTGTTCACTATCCATCTTCTAGATTTTTTTTCCTTCCTTCACCCTAACTCGCAGTTCCTGTGATGAAGTCTGGATTGGGCATATAATGGGATACATGATGTTTCACACCGCCTCCATGACAGTCAGCCATTTCCCAATTGTCTTCCCTCTGTTTGAGCATAGCCCCTGATAATGAATCCAGCCTCCACTAGGGATCACCACAAATGCCCACAGGACCACCTTTCTCCCAGGAATGGTAATGCCCATCCCCTATCTGCTACTCCATCAGTCGCCCTGGCTTCTAAACAAACCCAGATCAACTGGACCATAGTCAGGGCTTTAGCCCTCTACATCAGAGTGGCATGTGTGTCTGCAGGTGTAATTCATCTCTATACCCTTGTGATGGAGAACTTGTCTCCTCCTCTTGTGTTTTCCCATTCTTGCTCCATCCACCAATGTCCATACAAATGTCTTCCTTCACTTCATATGTCTTATCCTAGTGTTATGATGGGTTATCACAATGAATTTACAACAATCCTAAGTTCTTTGAGTCTACTAAAATATTGTGCATTTAATGCAGTATTGATCTCTCAAGAAATTAAGACAGAGCTGGATGCTGAAGATAGACAGAAGCATGTGATTTTGTACAGCTAATATCACATCATCTCAGTACTCTGTTTTAGGTAAATATCAAATGTCCCTCAAGGGCCTATACCTAACCCTTGCCATCAGTCACTATATGATGAATCACTTAGGAATGGTACTTTTGCAGAATGCCTTAAATGAATTTTAACATTTTGAATATTTTTTTTTTAATTCAGCAGACATGGAAGGCCTCAGACAAATTAAATGCACCGGAGGCCTGCCACCCTGATCTTGACTTGAGAAAGGAGCTAGCTATTTCAAAATGAAGCATCTAGTTCAGGCTCTTTGAAAGAGCATTAACTACTTAACACTATAAAAGTAGTTTCTTTAACACCAAATGTAACACATTTCTCTGTACTAGCTGCTAACCATGGTGAGGAGAAAATTAAGCTTGAAGAGTGTTCAAAGTTGTAAGTCTAAAATGATACAGATTCCTCACATTTCCATTTGGTATTTTGTCAGAGCATGAGCCGTTTCAGGTAACTGTCATGCAGATTATTGAAAGGCTTAAGGGTGTTAATACTGTATGCCAGTATTGTGTTTGATCATTAAAGGTGCATGACAAGTGACTGATTCAGTTGGTGAATAAATTAACAGTACAACTTAAAGCTAAATGCATGTATAAAATCACAGACTCTGATTCATAGACTAACACAGGATAAATGATGCATAGCTCTGGGTCATATCACATTACAAACTAATCAGGTATTTACTAGGGTTGGCACGCCAACATACCAAAGAAAGGGGTGCAGAGTATAACAGAAGTGCTGTGTTACAGTAAAAAGCAGTAGAGTATAGGTCTGCTGGATGTAGCAACGCAAGATTAATTTGTCTGACCTCGATACCAAAGCAGGTTGACAGAACAGCATTTATGCATGCTCCCAAGATGCAATGAATAGCGTTTATAACTGTACATAGATGGTCAGCGCAACAGATTGTCAATGCAGTTTATCATATATATATATATATATATATATATATATATATATATATATATAGGGAAGAAAAGTGAAAATTGGAATGCATAAATGGGGAATCTGCAAACATTAGAAAAAGCACAAGGGCAATCACAAAGTATGATGCACCAGTGAACAAAGTTAATCAAAACCTAAATGACCTGCCCTAGAGAAATTAAAGCATCTCTAACATGTCTAGCAGATGGTACGAAGCACAATTTCAAGTATTTCCAGTTATAGTTAAGCAGTTTATGCTTGTTTCAGTAACAAAAGCTTATAATTTTGTTAAGTTAGAAACAGATTACCAGCTAGCCCAGAAAAACAAACCTGGTATATTACACAGAGTAGCTTCCACTGTGTGATAATATTCTACACAATTGTGGATAGGTGTACCTCCTCAAGTGAGTGATTGTAATCTCAAATCATATAGTTTGTGTTTTTTTGTTTGGCGCAGTCACTAATGAATTGCACAGCCCTGGCATGTTTAATGTGTTCTGTAGTACTGTAGCTTAATGACACTGGGTATGCTGTGTACCTGTCCAAATCAGTCTGCACAGCAAGCCATGGTGCCATGTAAGTCACCACCATCCCCATATGACATCCTAGCAATCTGCTCTGCAGACACAGTGTCCATCCTGCCATGAAGTTTGTACTATGGATTAGATAAATAACATTGCCTCTGATTCATGGACTAACTTAAACTGGCTCAGGGATAGAACCCACATGGTCAGAATTGCAGTTGCTATGTCAGACTCTAAACCAGTTACAAGTGGCGTCCCACAAGGCTCAGTCCTGGGACCTCTTTTGTTCGGTATATATTTCTCTGAGGTACAGGCTAACACAGGAGGAGTATGGCTGACCAAGTTCGCAGATGACTGCAAACTGGGTGCCATAATTGACTCGCCGACTGACACAAGCATCCTCCAAAAGGGTCTCACAGAGATGGATAACTGATGCCAGAGCCATGGCCTAAAGCTAAATGCAAAAAGTACATAGTCATCCTCTTTGGGAAAAACAAAGTGCCCACAAATTACCACACAAGTGGTAATCCATTAAGTACGGAAGAAGTAATTAGGGATTTGGGGACCCAAGTAGATAGGAATCTCTCCTTTGACAATCACGTTGCCAAAGTGGTTAGAAAGACCTTCTATATAGCCCACCTTATCACGAAAGGGTTCACATCTAGATCAAGAGAGGTCATTGTGCCCCTCTACTCATCACTCATCAGGCCCATAATTGAATACAATGTCCCATTTGGGATGTACCTTACCTGACACCTGCAGCAACTGGAAAGACCCCAAAAGTACCTCACCAAGAGGATCAAGGGACTCAAACGGATGCCCTACGCAGTTAGGCTAAAGAAACTCCAGCTCTACCCAGTTGCTTACTGCCTACTCAGAGGCGATCTGTGCCTGATATATAAAGCCATGTCCAATCTAGAATGAATGGACATGCTCCACCTCAGGAAATCCAAATCCCTTAGAGCTATGCACTCCAGGGACTTAAACCGCAGCACAGAAATAAACAGGACATGCTGGAGGGACAGATTCATATCCCAGAGGCTCCCATCACTCTGGAACAAAATCCCAATCCATGTTAGGCAGAGCCCCTCAATGACCCTCTTCAAGAGAAATCTTGACGAGTGTATGGGAGATCGTAGGTTTACCCCTGGGATCTCCTCTGTGTCCCTACTAGGCACAGTAAACTAACCTTAAAAGGGCTATCTTTTGTGACCTACTATACAGAGGCACAGTCAACTAATCTAAAAGAGTGGTGAAAGCCAAACACACTCTGGCTAGGTTTATAAATGCCCTAGGGCAGATAGTTTAGTATTAACCTTTGAACCTATAAATGCAGAGAAAAGGCAGTTTGGTATGGTTGGCATCAGATCATGGGAGTTTGCTATACAAAATCAAGGCTTTTAACCTGGTCTTGTTATGATGCCATGGTCACAGAGAGTCAGGGATCTGCTACAGCCAAAGTGCCACATATCCTTTCTGCGACTTGCCTTTTCAAGAGGTGGCAGCTTTGTCTTTTAGTAAGAATCATGGAAATGAGCATGGCACATGTGACTGAATGGAAGGCAGAAGGACAACATAGCCTACAAATTATTGGTCTTTGGTACAACATGTGAGGCATTTACAACTTCAGCCATGCCAGAGTGTAATCCCAGACATGCAGAGTTGTCTGTCCCATAACAGATTGCATATATTTTCTGGAGCTGAGTGACACATGAGGGAAAGTAGTATTTAGGGACCCCCAGAACTCTAAGGTCAACTGCTAATATGCCTTTGAGGTCTTTACCTACAACTGTAGGTATCTGTGGAGAATTGGTTCTAGTTACTAGCTACCCATTAATTACGTTCTGCCCCATTGTTCCATAACCTACATCCATGACTGTCACCTGTCCATCACCAGTCTTCCTCAGTCTACAGATATGCCTTGCCAGTTACCCACATCTCCCATGGAATTATTCTTCCCTCATATTTCATTCAGGGCCCATTGTGGACACCTCTTGTGCATTTACTATGCTTCCGTGCCCCTTTTTACATCCTCTTGTAGAACATACTACCCATGTTTCTCTCTGATGATGCATGTTTTGAACAATATGATGCAAGATGGGTTCGGGGGGGGACCCATCCTTACTTGTGTGTGCCAACCCTAACCCTACCCCATACCGTTAATTTACTTTCGAAAACCCTATCCATAATATTACCACTATTCAAACAAATTGGGTTGGAATGTCATGGAATGGAATGTCATGGAATGATTTTGGTTAGGGTATCACAGAAGGAAAATATTTTCCTTTTGCACTGTGTTCCTCAAGCCTGGTGGCATTCTTGCTTTTTAGTACTTTGTTGTTTTCTTTTTTTTTTTTTTAATTAAAGAATCTATCTTGTGTTTTGATGCTTGTACAATTTGTCACACATTCATATTATATGCATACTTTTATATGAAGCAGTAATTCATAATGACAAAATTTAAAAAATGTTTTTAATTATAGTAACATTATCATATTTACATAATTATCAATTAGTAAACACGAGATTCATTATTACAAGGCAGCAAAATTTCTGACAGTATGCAACACCAGAGACTATCACTGCATTTCATCAAACCAACTAAGATAAATTGAACTAAATTCTCCATTAAAACATGTGTTTTGCAGTGCTTTCAAGGTCAGCTCAGCAACAATGTCCAACATGTTTCAGGTGGTATATCCCTGCCCATAAATTTTACTCCAGCTCCTTGTAGGAAATCTGTATATGGTCAACACAGGGGTTTATTTTTTTTGTTTGTTTTTACCAGAAATGTCCAACTAGCTAATACTCTTTTTCAGTGGAGTCCCTGGGAGAAAAGCTCCATTTGCTTACATTGTATTATACTAATTTCCAGTTAAACACAGACTAATTACATTCCTATTTACATTTATACACAAACAGTAGTTACATTTATACATTCTAAGATTTTACAGAGGTAGAACTTTCTAAAGAAAAAGCCCACATGCACTTTAATGGATTGTACAGGCAGCAGTTATGTATAAAACTTGTTTGTCATTTCAGTGAGAGGTTGAGTGTGTTCTGTTTAAGGAGAGTATCATACAGTGAATACAAAGTCTCAGCATGTGCAGGACCAGGACTGGCTAAGATATTGTTTAAGCAGTGGTTTGCAGCTACTGAGTTTGTCAGAGTTGTATTTATGTGGGTATACTATTCCATAGTTTAGCAACATATTGGGAGTAGAGAGAGTCCCCTGCAAGATTATCTCACTTATTTGTAAGTAATAAGATGTTAGGTAGTTGTGTAATTCAAGCCAGTTTAATTGCTTTTAAGCTATGACAATGGTGAGTCCTATGATGGAGACTGGTGGCAAATTTAGCTACTTTATTTTAGCAGGAACCAAGTATCTGAGTACTGTTTAACTGGAGTATCAGAGGGCAGCAATAAGAAGGTGGTGGTTAGAGTTTTTCTTGCAGTATCTGTAAGGAATCCATTTGATCCTATAAAGGAAGCCTGGTTTCTGGTGAATAGATTTAATGGTGTGCAGTATATGCCGGTCAAATTTGAGTTTGTCATTATTATGATGCCTAGAAGCTTACTGTGTGTTATAGTTTCAATGACGATATTTGCTGACTTTATGGTAAAAAATTATTTTTGGTTTTGGCAACTTTTTGAGGTAAAAATAATTAACTTATTTTTTTGGGGGGGTTGAGTAGGTGGTTTGATTCTTTGAGCCAGGTTTCTACAGAGGAAAGATTTTTGGGTAATATCTTGGAGCTAATTTATTGTTAAGCTCACACATATTAATGTTGAGTCATCTGCATAATGAGCTATATTAGCATGGTGATTGCAGGTCATTAATAAATATATTAAATAGGAGAGGACCAGAATACAGCCCTAAAGGACCCCTGTAGCAACTGTCTGAAAGGATGAGTAGGTTTGTTGCCATTTAATGGCTTGCTGCCTTCTAGGTAGGAAGCTAAGAAACCGCAACAAGGAGTATTGTGAAAGTCCTACTGATGAGAGTTGAACAAGCAGTTGCTGATATAAGACGGTATCAAATGCCTTTGGCAAGTCTAGGAACACGGTGGACACAAGCAAACCATGGTTTCTATGTTGGTTTATTATATTGGTAAAATGTAGTAGAGCAGTAGTGGTGCTGTGCTGGGGGATAAAACCATGTTGCATTTCTGAAAGCAGGTTATTTCAGGTTAGATATTGCATCAGCTGAATACAGATGCAATTCTTCAATACTTTGGAGAGGAGGGAAGAGAATCTGCCTTTGTGCAGTGGTAATGATGTGGGATTTTTTTTTCCACAGTGATGGGATGTATCTTTCTCCTATAGACCTATTAATTAGGATGGACACAGGGAAGGTTATGACTTCTGCAACCATATTTAGGCAGTCTGATGGTAGTTGGTCTACAGCTTTTTAAAGTATCAACTTCCTTATGAGCAAGGTAGGTACCGGACTAAAATTGAAGAACTGTGGGCTGCTTTGTTTTGGCAGGGGTAGACAGAGGGGGCAGATGTACTAGCATTTTAACAGAGATAATATTGATTACATAAAGTAGGAATTAAACTGTACAGTGAGAATATGTTGTATTGTCTGTCTTTGGAGAGGGAGTGGTGGTCTTGCCAGGGTGGAGGAGTTTGTTTATTGATGACCAAAAAAGTTTTGGGTTGTTTTTATGTTTGTTTTGTAGGTTAGTACAGTATCTTTGCTTATCCTGTTTAACATGGAGTACTGCAAGGTTTCTAAGATGTCTAAATTGCTTGAAGGCATTTTGAGTTCTATTTGTGTACCAATTTTCCAGGTTTTATCCCTTTTTGTCATGATTTTGTTTTAGTCAGCAGTGGTGCAATTTTGGACTTTACTCTTTTATTATGTAGCAGTGTTAAATTTAAGGTCTATAAGAACATGTTATTAAAAGTGTTCTACAGCAGTATTTAGTGGAATTGTTCTTTGTTATATTGTTTTAGTGTTTAACTGAAAATGTGTTTGCTGAAATTGGTTTTATTTCATACTTAATTATAAATGTGTTTATCTAGGATACAGTGAGTTCTAATAGCATATGTTGGTATGTGGTCACTTATGCTATCTGACAGAGAGCCTACTTTTATCAGTTTGGTTTGTTTGTAAGAATCCAGTCTAATGCTAAATGTCTCCCTGAAGATTTATTGATTCTAGTAGGTATGGTTATTAATTGTCTGAAGTTGTACAAGTTTATGGATTCAGTGGGGGTAGAGGAATTTATGAGTTGCCAGTTTAAGTGTCCAAGGTATTATAGTTTCATGGTTAATTTGTTGGGATATCCAATACATGATGCTTTAAGCATCATCCGTATTATTCCACGTAGGTATATAAATTGCTGTTAAACATATAGTTTTCCTATTGTGGAATTTTAGGAGTGCTATTAGAAGTTCAGCATTGCTTGCTTTGTCTGTCATACCTATGCATATTGTATCCCGGGGGGGGGGGTCATAATCTTATTATCCCTATTTCTTTTTTTAACCAGGTTTCAGTAGCTGTGACTACATCAGGAGTGCATGTGGCAAGGTAGGCATGTATGTCATGGATTTTTCTTAGGTTCATGTGATGAGTTTGGGTTCTGTTTTTTCTGAGATGTGTTAGGTGACTGCTTTATTTTGGGGTTGAAAGTGATGGTTTTATGAACAGTGGGACCTGGGTTGGGGTGAATATCTCTGCTAATTTTTTTAATTGATATTTTACTGAGGGAAGTGTATTGGCCACTTAATATTTTGGTCTTGGTTTTTGTATCGGATTGTAAATTTGGATGCTTGGATTTATCTATAAATATCTCAAAACTGATATAGTTTGTTTGTAGAGAAAGGGTGTTATGGAGAAAGGCAGGCTGGTAGATATTAATATTCTTTGTGAGGACTGATTAAAGTCCTAAGTATTTGAAGGAGGTGGATTTGATAACTGGTGATGAAGGCTAGTAGAGTGAGGAGGAATAATAAAGCAATCCAAGTTAGGAGCATCTTCTTTAACTTTGGTTTTATCTTTGTTGTAAAAAAAAAAAAAAAAAAGGTTAGAAAATATTAGGAGGTCACTGGGTTGGTTATAGAGATGTAAGTTGATAGTTCGGGTCTATATCACGAAATCAAACTTCCAAAATGTCGAACACCAGAAGTTCGAACTTGGAAGATCGAATTCGGATAACATCGAAACTTCAAAACAGCAAATGTTTTTCCCAGAGAAAAAACTCGTTGTTCCGAAAAACACACACATAACCCAATCACACCAAACACCTTCAAAACCTACACTAAATCTAACATGCACCACTATCTATGCACTATCCTTAACTCAGCCCTAACCCTAAAGTCAGTCACTACCCGTTCGTACACTTACATTGACCCGGTCTGAAAATGCTGAAGCCACAGAAATGGCCAACCAAATTCTTTTCCTGGGAAAGAATTCAGGTTTCCGCGGCTTCCACATTCTCAACTTTCGAACTACCAAGTTTGGCCTTCCGGTATTCGGCATTCTTAATGCTTGATTTCGCAATAGGAACACAATAGTTATAGGGGGCAAGGATTAAGACAGTTTGAGAGAGTCTTGGCTGGAAAATGAGAGTTGGTGTTACTATTGGAAGGAATTCTATTGATCGTTTTTCTTCTGAAAGGAATTAATGGCATTGGTTTGAGGAATATGTGGGTGGTGGTTGGGTAGAGGAGTGAAGTGAGCCCAAGTGTTAGTGAGGGCAAACAAAGTGGGTTGAAAACTTGGCAAATAGAGGGGGGAAAACTATTAGTGACTTACCTTAAACAGCCACAAATCTGCTGAGAGAGATGAGTAAAAGGAACAATGCAGTTTAAAAGGTCTCTGAAATAGGTGAAAGTCTCGATTTTGTTGCTCTAGGACACAGTCTTAGTAGGAGATTTAGTCCAATATCACCATAACCAGACTAATAACAGTAAAAAAACTGCACCTGACTGAAAAACTCTATAATGTAAGGAGGTTTCTATGGACTTTGAAATGCAGAGGCCAAAGACCACCCCAACAAGTCAGCAAAACAATGAGTAAAAGTAATCTAGAATGCAGTAGTGCAATTGTGGAAAATTACTTGCTCAGAACTCAAAGTTATTATACAAGAACATAAATTAACTTAAGGGTGACAGTGGACTGCTAAAAACAATGAATTGAGCACAGTTAAAGGAAAAAATACCAAATTGTTTTGTTTTAGGCTGCTATAATATTTATAATTTACATAAAAATATAGCCCACAGCTGGGTGTTCAAACTGCAGACTTCACTGTTGCATACATATCTATTTAATTGCAGGGATACTATCACAGCAAAATAAAAACAGACTAAAGAGGCAGTTGAGGCCACTGAGTCAATGTTGATTGTGCACAAATATTAGCTCAGAGCTGAAAGTGGTTTAACAACAGTCTCAAGCAAGGAGAAATAAAGGAAGGGGAGAGACCAAGGATGACTTCCTTGAAGAAATGCAGTTCCACTAAAAAAAGACAGAAGGATATAAATAGTGGGAATAGCAAGTCTAGAAGTGAAGAAAATAGAAGAGAAAATGATTGAAAGAACAGTAAGACCAATAGGAGTAAATGTCAGTGTCTGTTAGGAAGGAGAGAGGAAAAGCTGACCATCAGGATGTCAGTGGAGGAGGGTTTACAGACTATAAGGCTATTCTTTACACACTAGGACACTGAAGCACTTGTCTTCAGACTAGTCACTATGTAGACTAAAATACATGCAGAAGACTGGATGCCCCTAACACTTAAAGCGCAAGGTCCGAGGTGGTACACAGTTTGTCCTAAATAAATGGCGAGTGGATTGAGTGGACTCAGACTGTTGTGTGTATGCTTTATGGATGTTCCCAATGAAACTGTTGAAAAGAAAAAAAAATGATGTATTCAAGGTTCAGTATTTATCCATAACAAAACTCCATGCCTTTCACGGTAAGATGGCAAAGCTTGTGTCCAAGATAGATATTAAATCCCAGTTTCCTTCAAACTGTTGCTGAAGTTGTGGTACTGAAACTTAGTTCAGTCAAACAGCCTGCCAAAATGTAGCTTTGAGTATCTTTTTGTTAGAACAAACAATGGTCCACAGGTCTTTCCTTGGAGGTTGTTGCATTTACTTCTCTGACCTCAAAGCAGCGGAGCAGGTTGCTGCCTAAGGAAACCGCTTTATAATTAGCCTCCCTCTCTTCGTTTATACTTTTTATTTAAATGCCATACAGCAAATTAAATGTTAATCCTCTTGAAATGCAATACCCATTTTGAAATTTGTTGATCGCTCCTACATATATTTTTACATATATATTTACATATATATTTCTACATATATATGTATTTTTTAACATAAGGGGTGGCGTAAGCCACAAAAACTCTGGGCTAGGCTTATAAATGCCTTAGGGCAGATAGCCTAGTATAAACCTATGAACCTATATAGCACTCTCATTTTGTAAAATATTTCCCCATCTCAGACAAGCTGGATTTCTGTAGCAGTGACTTTTCTACAACATTTGTTTCTGTATCCTTTAAGCTTTTCTCCCTCTACATGTGATGAAAACAGGCCCCGTTTGAATTTAAAAAAAAATTATTATAATACAAATTAAAAGTTAATTCAGGAAATTAGTAACCACTACTTAATGTGCAAGACTTTGAATTCAGTATGTGTACATGCACACTGATGGAAAGCTATATGTCTCACATGCATATACATCTGATAAACACACATTTGGCTCCTTGTTGTGAGGCTCTTAATTACAAGTCCAGCACTTACGGAAATAAACATTTTCACTTGTCACATTTGTGTTCTTCACAAGTTCAGATCTTTACACCACACACACACACACACACACACACACACACCATGTTTGTCTCTTTCTAACAACTGAAAGTTCATCAGAATGTTAAAGCAAAGTACAATAGCCTCTTAAATGACATTTTAGAAGCATGACATGATACAAACAACCATTCCACAAGCTTAAGCCAGTCCTTCATATATTCTACATAAATGACCAAAAGATTCAAATCCCCCTTGATACGGTCATTTATAAAGGTACCTCTGACACATTCTAAATGTGTATTTATTCATTTTTTTCGTACCAGTTTTACCTAATTTAGGGTTACACAAACCAGATCCACTAACGGAAAGTAATGAGCATAAAGAACTGAATTATTCATAGATGGGATGCCACCCTCTTGCATGGCACACATTCACATACTCACACTTTTGGGTGGCATTAAGGATTACCAGTTCACTATCAGGCAGGTGGTCTGGATGAATGATCACTGGATAAAGACAATAGGGGGGCCTGCAAACTCCGGACAGAAAGTGATCTAGAGAGGCAACAATACTAAGCACTGCAGTATCTTGTTGCCTTTTACCTAGTTAAGCACCAGTCAAGATAATTTAGTAATACTTTGCAGTAACCTAGTAGTTTTGCTCTTACCTCCTGCATTCCTCTGATCTTTATAAAATAAAATATTTTTTCTTGGTAGTTTCGTTACTGTTCTGCTCCTACATTCTCTATTTGATACAGGATGAATAGTGCATTCTTTCATAAAAACAAATCTGTCAGACTCTCACCTTGGAAGACATGCCTGCATTCCTTCATCAGTGTCATACCCTGCCTAAGCCAGTGAAAGAAGATATAGGTGTATCATCCACATGCAAAGACCATCTATCATTAGGTCTTTCCAATGCCTCGAACCAAGCAGCCTCTCCCACCTCCTCAGGATGAGCGTGCTGGCATTTCCTGCTACCATTCATATTCCTCTACCAGATTTCTTAGACTGGTGGGTGCCATAGCTCTCAACCTTCCATGTCCAAAATGAGGAACACTAGCCATCATAATGTGGAACACATGGGCAAAATGTGGAACACACACTAATGGCTTACTAACAAATTCAATTAGGAAGGTCATAGGATGGTCAAAATAATCTGGTTTTACTTATAAAGAAGATCTTTTTAATGAATTAATATAATTAATTTCTATTTACAATGAATTTCACTTAAAAAACACTGAATGTGTGATAGAGTCTTTCAATGTGGAACTTTGAGGAACTTCGAGGAACATGAACTTTTTAAGACCTTAAATGAGGTACTTTCCTCGTAATGTGGTAAACTTGAGAGGTATGGTGGGTGCTATTAATCAAACATGGGTTGCCTGGGCTGGCCATGAGATATTCTCATCACATTCTCAGTGTTTGTTCTAAGCCACACATAATGTGTGCAGTATATCTATCATATTTTACATACGTGATGTTTTTCATGTACATCCAAGTGGAAACATGATGTCCTGAATGAAAAATGTCAAACACTTGTATAATACTGATAACAATGAAGCATAATCCTAAGCAAAGCAGTACTTTATTCAGATAGTTTCAGAGCTGTTTGACCTAAATAAGAGGTATCAAATCTTCAGTTTCATGCACATTTAACAAGCTACATAGGTGAACATTTTGAAAGACGTGATCTGCCAATGCACAGTGAAGTTGCACAACAGCTTTGTGCATTTCTGGGACATTTCTGGGACACACTGATACTTACAAATTGTATCTTGGATCTCCTAAAGGGGGTCATGGCATGCCCATTTGTTACCACTTGCACAAAATGGCAAATACCCAACCTCCTAGTAAGTCAGTTCTAGCGCATTTATACATACACCCACCCAGAACCATAACTCTAACCATAAAAATTTCACTCACTCCTAACTTTCAAACCTTGAATTACAACCTTGAAACTATCAGTTACTACCTAACCCTAATCTCAAACTCTGCTTCTGTATGTTAAAACTTTCTCACACTCACTCATGCTAACTAGAACAATTAAAGCCCACTCACACCCCACCCATCTTATTACCCCTTCATGCCTATTTAAGTGGTAGCCCAGACAAGCTGCCTGGAAAATGTGTACCCAGCTACACAACTGTGATCCACAGGCAGCCAAGATTCTACCAAATGAAGTAGATCCCTGTATCTCTGTATATGGAAAATCATGCCAAACTAGTAATAGAATTTCTTAAAAATATCAGACTTTGAATATTATGCTAAACTGGAATGGTACAATTCAAAATTTAACAAAATGGACATGTAGATAGGTATGGGTTCATAGTGACTTGGCAAAGGTAGTTTCAGAGAGAACCATTTTAGCAAAGTGAGAACAAAAAAAAGCACTTTTATTAAAAGTAAAGTAAATAAGCATAAGACGACCAGTGACCACAGAAAACAAGCTTGTATTTTCTCAGTAGTTAGAGTATGTTTTACATAAACAGCTTCCTTTTGGTGACAGCATTGCTTCTGCCTGGATTTCTCCTGGGCTTCGTGTTGTGCCATTTTGTAAACTGGAGTCTAAACAAACCCAGGTGAAAATTCACATTTTAAAATGTGCAGCATTAAACATGTTTGCAGTCTTGTTTTGCCTTGCTGAAATATTAAATAATGAGCCCACTTCAAACAATTTAAGAATCTAGTACTTTGTTTAATGAAGGCAGAGTCCTTTTTACACTACAAGCTACTATATGATTTTTAAATAGCAATCAGCATATTTGTGCATCAAATGTCAACATGATTTCATATTATTAGATCTATCTATATATCTATAGATCTATATATGTGTATGTGTGTGCGTGTGTGTGCGCGCGTATGTATATATGGGTATACTAAAAAAGACCCTAATATAAACATTCACAAGATCAATAACAAAAGGTTGACTTTGCAAACATCAATATGCTTCTACACACATGCAAAGCACAAATTACAGTGCATGCAAAACCTGAATTTAAAAATAGCCCTAAACATCATTTAGCAAGTGGGCACGCCTGTCTGCACCCCTCCATATCCTCCAATAATTATATATAGCAACTCAGATTGCACATTCTCAGAAGTGCATATTTCCCCTACACTGAGAAATATGCAGTCTTCCACACCTGTCAACCATCTATGTTGACTACATTTTGTCAATTCACACAGATGCTGACAAAGGTGGATTCAATTAGATATAGATGGGAGAACAGAATATATATATAATTTTTAAATACATATATATATATATATATATATATATATACACAAACACACACACATATATATATATATATATATATATATATATATATATATGTATATAAATATGTATTTTTATATACACATATATATATATATATATATATATATATATATATGTGTGTGCCTATATATATATATATATATATATATATATATATATATATATATTTATGCACACACAACTATATGCATACATCTGTATCTGCATCCATATGTCTATATCTTAGCTTTATAGCAAAGAACTTAGTTGGCTGACCTTGTGGAACATTTTAAGTATATTCAATTTCCCTCAAAGATGAGAATCAAACCTTGTACCTTGTGTCTGTGAGGTAAACTCTTAATCATTTTGCCAATCCCCTCAATCTATGTATCTATAGATTGTGTGTGTGTGTGTGTGTGTGTGTGTGTGTGTATACATTTTTTATTCATCTCTATATACACACACACACACACACACACGTATATAACATGGATTATTCCTACTTCTTCCTAATTTTAACTCTTCAAAAAGATCAGCTTAATGATGTTTTGCCATTCAAGCACTTCAGCTATAAAATCAATATGAGAAGAAAAAACAAACAATAAAACAGTAAAAGCACCAAACACAGATTTTGATCAAATAAATAGTAGCAAATCCTCTGGAGATCTCCATCTTTGTTTTAGCTACTGAGAACCAGGGTATCATCCTGGAGGAGTACACCGAGGCAGTGATGGGCTACATCTCGAAATGTGTGGATTATGTGACAGTTACCAAAACCATCATCACACGAGCCAACCAGAAACTCTGGTTGACAAGTGAGGTGTACTAACTACTGAAAGCAAGGAATGCAGGCTTCAGGTCTGGAGACAGGGAAGCCCTCAGAACAACCAGAGCAAATCTGAGCAAGGGAGTAAAGGAAGCAAAATGCACCTGTGGCAGAAAGATCCAGAGCTTCTTCTCTGACCAAAAAGACCCCAGGTGCCTATGGCAGGGGATCCAGTCCATAACTGACTACAAACCCCTATCGTCGAAATGTCAGGACAACAAGGAATTCCTAAATAAGCGGAAGGTCTACTTCAGCAGATTTGAAGAAGGGAACAGAACAGCAGCGAAGAAAATGCCCATTGGCCATAACAAGAAGATGCTCACCCTCAACCCAGCTGATGTCCAGAGGAAATGCACAGAGTTAACCCAAGAAAAGCAGCTGGGCCTGACAACATCCTAGTTAGTCCAACTAACAAATGGCCTCATGGATATCTTCAATAACACTCTGAGTTAGCAAATAGTTCCAAAATACTTCAAAGATCCAACAATCATTCCATTACCGAAGAAGTCTCCACCATCTTGTCTAAATGTCTACCACCCTGTAGCCCTCACCTTCAGAGTGATGAAGTGTTTTGAAAGGCTGGTCAAGGATTTCATAACATCTGGGCTGCCTGTTAATCATGACCCTCTGCAGTTTGCTTCATGATCAAAACACTCTATGGCAGATGCCATTTCTCTAGCACTCCATCTATCACTGGAACACTTTAAGAATAAAAACACTTACATGAGGATATTATTCATTGACTTCAGCTCTGCTTTTAACATGGTCATCCCTCTTTATCTGGTAATGAAGCTACTGTTGGCACATGATGATTGTATAGCCAGGAACAATACAAATCACATCAAGTTTGTTGATGACACAACAGTGGTGGGCCTCATCAGTAATGATGATGAAACAGCATATAGACATGAGGTGGAACAACCGATTGCCTGGTGTGGAAATAACTTAATGTGAACAAGACAAAAGAGATAATTGTGAACTACTGGAAAAATCACCAGGAACATTCTCCCCCCATCATCATCAATGGAGAAACAGTGGAAAGAGTGAGAAGCACAAAGTTCCTGGAGTCGCATTAATGAGGATTTGTCTGGGAACAGCAATACAAATGCCATAGTCAAGAAAGTGCACCAGAGATTGCACTGAAGAATGCTACGGACAGCAAACTTCCCACTGATAGTTTTCTCTACCTTCTACAGAGGTACTATAGAAAGCATCCTGATGAACAACCTCGTAGTATGATACGGAAGCTGCTCTACCTCTGAGCGCAAGTCCCTCCAGAGAGTGGTAATGACAGCCAAGAGGATCATCAAGCCACCTTACTGCCTATCCATGACTTGTACTTATCGAGATGTCTCAGCAGGGCCAGAGGAATAATTAACGACTGCACTCACCCTGCTTACAGACTGTTCCTGCATCAATCATCTTGAAAGTGCTTCCAAGCATACATTGCAGAACCACGAGATTCAGGAACAGCTTCTTCCCTAATATCATCAGGCTGCTGAGCTCTAGTAACCACTACACTCCATGATGTCAACCTGGGTCAGTAGAAACCGTCTCAAATTGTGCATTAACCTGGCTACCAGTCTCATCTAAGACTTGGTGCAATATTCACCGTGACTAACTTATAGGGCATCCAGGGCAGTAGCAATGCAGTAAAATCTCTTCTTTCAGTGCAATACATGTTATAAATTCATAAATTAACCATAGTGCAGTACTCTAATGTTTGCAGTGCAATACATTAATGTCTCTTACTTTGCAAGGATCAATGCAATGTCTTAACCAAGTCTCTGTGCAATAATAAAGTCTCACACAAGTAAGTGTTCACTGCGAAAAGTGTTAAAATGTATTTCTAATTATGCGCAGTATTAGTCTGTCTACCTGCATGTCAATGATGCAATAGCCATGTGTTATGTGTAAATGTCTATGAAAATAGTCTATATGTTGCCTGCATATGGAGTCTGGAGAGACAGA